>NC_053025.1:580088810-580203383 GCF_003073215.2 Triticum urartu
CTGTAGGCCTTCAAAGTGCTCTTCTAGCTTTCTTACTTCGTCGACGTAGGCTTCCATCAACGGACTCTGATAGCTCTTGTTCACTTGGCGGACGACAAGCTGCGAGTCACCCCTGACAATGAGCTTCTTGATCCCAAGGTCTGCCGCGATCCTGAGACCGCCAAGCAAGCCTTCATACTCTGCAGTATTGTTTGTTGCTTGCTCCTTGGGAAAGTGCATCTGGACTACGTACTTGAGGTGCTCTCCGATGGGTGCGACAAGCAGCACGCCAGCGCCGGCGCCTTGCAGCGAAAAGGCACCATCAAAGTACATCAGCCACTCTTTGCTTGCTTCCTCGACAGGGATGCTCGTTTCTGGAATTTCTTCATCTGGTGTTGGCGTCCATTCTGCTATTAATTCTGCCAATGCTCTGCTTTGGATAGTTGAAGTACTCTCAAACTTGAGGCCAAAGCTTGACAGTTCCAGTGCCCACTCAACAATCCTGCCTGTCGCTTCTGGATTCTGTAGTATCCTCTTCAGCGGAAAACGAGTGACAACTGTGATCTCATGTGCTTGGAAGTAATGGCGCAGCTTTCTTGAGGCCATGAGAAGGCCGAAAAGCAATTTCTGCACGCCAGAGTACCTTGACCTAGCCCCCTGCAGAAGGGAACTGACAAAGTAAACTGGGCGCTGTACCATTCTCTTCTGTATCTCCTCGCGCGTCTACGCAAATCCATCCTTGTCGGGACCAGAGCTTGTCGGGGAAGCCCCCTGCTTGTTGCTGGATGCGCCTACCATGGTTGCTGGCTCATCATCTGCCTCCCTCTCTGCTACTAACGCAGCACTAACCACTTGATTGGTTGCCGCTATATACAGCAGCAACTTCTCTTGTGGCTTAGGTGCGACAAGTGTTGGAGTGGAGGACAGGTATCTCTTCAAGTCTTGCAGCGCAACCTCCGCTTCCGGAGTCCATTTCATTGGACCTGCCTTTTTCAATATTTTGAAAAACGGCAGGGCGCGCTCAGCAGACCTAGAGATAAACCTGCTGAGAGCAGCCACGCAACCGGCAAGTCTTTGTACATCCTTGACGCGCTTTGGTGCTTCAATCTGCTCAATGGCCTTGATCTTGTCGGGATTGGCTTCGATTCCCCGCTGAGACACGAAGAACCCGAGAAGCTTGCCGGAGGGGAATCCAAACACACACTTGTCGGGGTTGAGCTTGAGGCTGATCTTGCGCACATTTGCAAAGGTCTCGTCTAAATCTTGAATCAGAGTTGCCTTGTCCTTGCTCTTGACCACTATGTCATCCATGTAGGCTTCCACATTTCTGTGTATTTGTGGCTCAAGAGCGACATGGACTACCCTTGCAAATGTTGAACCAGCATTTTTTAAACCGAAAGGCATCCGTATGAAACAGTACGTGCCACATGGAGTGATGAATGCGGTCTTCTCCTCATCCTCTTCTGCCATGAAGATCTGATGGTATCCTGAGTATGCGTCAAGAAATGAAAGCAAGTCACATCCGGCCGTGGAGTCAACAATCTGGTCAATGCACGACAAAGGAAATGGGTCTTTGGGACAAGCTTTGTTAACATCGGTAAAGTCGATACAAAGTCTCCATTTCCCGTTCGCCTTGCGCACGACTACAGGATTGGCCAACCAGGTAGGATGGAGCACTCCTCTGACAAGGCCTGCTGCTTCCAACTTCTTGATCTCTTCTGCGATGAATTCTTGGCGCTCCACTTCTTGCTTCCTGACCTTCTGCTTGACGGGCCGCGCATGAGGACAAACGGCAAGATGGTGCTCAATTACTTTCCTGGGTACACCGGGGATGTCAGACGGTTGCCACGCAAACACGTCGACGTTCGCCCGCAGGAAAGCAATGAGCGCGCTTTCCTATTTAGGGTCGAGAGTGGCACTGATGGTGAAGGTACCACCAGTGCCGTCCTCCTTGGCGGACATCTTCTTGGTTTCTGGCGGAGCTGCCATTATCTTCTTACACTTGCCGGTGGAGCTCGATGGTGCGTCCTCGACGGCAGCGCAGCACTCCGAAGAGGTGCGCTTGCCGGAGTGGGCATCAGAACTCTTGCCGGACTTGGTCTTCTTCTTCCCCCCGGGAGCTTCAACGGCAGGTGACTTGCGATCTGTTGCGGTTGCCGCTTCCCGGTAGATCTTGTCGGCGCAGATAAGAGCATCCTTCTTGTCGCCAGGGACAGAGGTGACGCTTATCGGGCCTGGCATCTTCAGCATGTTGTATGCGTAGTGAGAGGCTGCCATGAACTTGGTGAGTGCTGGACGGCCGAGAATCCCATTGTAAGGCAATGGAAAATCGGCAACGTCAAAAGTGACAGTCTCAGTCCTGAAGTTCACCTTGTTGCCAAATGTTACTGGCAACGTGACCTTCCCCTTCGGCTTGCTCCTTCCCGGGTTGATTGCTTGGAATGTGCCGGTCTCTTCAAGCTCGCTGTCAGGGATCTGGAGTTTCTGGAGTACAGCGGAGGAGATCAGGTTCAAGCCGGCCCCGCCGTCAACTAGCATCTTAGTGACCTTGAGGTTGCGGATAGTTGGTGAAACCAACATCGGCAAGCACCCGACCGTAGTTGTGCGATCAGGGTGGTCCTCAATATCAAAGATGATAGGCGTGCTGGACCATTTCAGAAGCTTGCATAACTCGACAGGTGGTTCCGCCGCATTGACTTCCCACACCCACTGCTTGAGTTGGCGGTGCGAAGTATGCAGAGAAGCACCGCCGTCAACGCACAAGACCTCTGTGGCTTTCTGGAACTCCTGCTCACTGGTCTCGACACCATCCATGTCTTCGTCGTCGTCGTCATCTTCATCCTTGTCGCGGCCGCGGGGAGGTCTGTCTCCTTGCCGCTGCTTGGCCTTGCCGCGGCGTCCTCCCACGGTCGGCGCCAGGGGAGGAAGAGAACACTCACACTCGGTCTCGTTAGCTGCTGGGGTGTACTGTAGCACTCCGCGCTCCCGAGCAAGAACTCAATACAAACCACAAAGCAGGAGTAGGGTTTTACGCATCCGTGCGGCCCGAACCTGGGTAAACTGCTCGTGTGCTTCGCCTTGATCCGCTCTTCGTGCGACCCTCGCCCCCGCCGAACCTAAAGGGACTCAGTCCGCCGGTCCCATAGGTGCTCGTGGATTAGTCCCCCGACATCTTTGGTGCGCCAGGTAGGGGTGTCGAGGTTGTGTGAACCAGATACGGCGTTCACACGAGCTAGATCTTCATCATCTTCATCGACATGCCACCGAAGAAGAAGGCTTCGGAGGCGGCTGCTCCGTCCGCGACGAACCCACCACCGCCGGAGCAAACGGCTCATGGGGCAGACGCCGGCGGAAGAACAGGCGTCGACGAGGGAGCTCACGGTGCTGCCAGATCCAAGGACAAGGCCGCGCTGCCCATCGGCGGCGTAGCCGGCTCCCACAACAACCGGGCGCACTCCAAGACCTCGGCGTCCGTACATGCACCGCGCCCATCTCAGGAGGCGTGGGACCGGCAGCGTCATGGTACTCACGGTACCATGCGTTTGCTGGACCAAGATCGAGCTGGTGGATCTCAGAGTGCTCAAGACCAGCATGCACGCCAACATGCTGGCACGAGCGAGGCACGGTCGCCTGGACGGGATACTGCTCCTTCTAACATAGTTAGAAGTCCGAGCATATCCCGATCCTCGCACCGTTCGCCACCGCCACCCGCCACTACAGCAGAAGCTTTAGCGCGAGCTCAACTGCTCCTGGACTACCCTCCAACGGCAGACAAGATCAACGACTGGAGGGCCACCATTCAGAGTCTCATCGGCTTCGCCAACGGCGACACTCAACGGCAGCCGAGCACGTCGCAGCCGCGGCAAGTCAGCCAGGCACGAGCCGGTGGCGACAAGACCGGTGGGGGTGCAACCACTATGCACTCTCCGCCCCGAAGGCCAAGATCGCCGACTCGCCGGATCCACCTCGACAGCGACTCCACCGCGTCATCAGATCCACGAGCTTGTCGCGATCAGCGCCAAGTTCTTCACGAATGACAGCAAGAAGACGCTCGTACTCGCATCGAGCGCCGAAGAGAAGCGCGACGTCAATCGGACAAGCGCGCTGGGCCCTCTGTCGACATGCATGCGCCAGGGGAACCAGGCGACTTGCCATACGCGGTAGGTTGCCCTGCGTTTACTCGTGAGCTGCGGCAAGTCCGGTGGCCCAGCACGAAGAATTTCAAGCCAGACGTACCAGAGAAGTATGACGGCAAGTCGCATCCGTCGGAGTTCCTCAGCATCTACACCATCGCGGTGCAGGCTGCCGGGGGGCGGGACGACAAGATCCTTGCCAACTACTTCCCGCTGGTGCTCAAGCCCAACGTCAGGTCCTGGCTCATGCACTTGCCGGACAACTCCATATCCTCCTGGGCAGACTTATGCCATCAGTTTGTCGGCGCCTTTACAGGCGGCCACAAACCTCATGGCCAAGAGAGTGACCTTCATCTGCTCGCCCAGAAGGAAGGAGAGCCCCTGCGCAAGTACATTCAGAGATTCATCTGTGTATAGCACAACATCCCAGATGTCCACCCTGCCGCGGTCATCAGCGCGTTCCATCAGAACGTGCGTAACCGCAGGATGCGGGAGGAGATGGCGATGTGCAATATCAGAGACGTCAGTGAGCTGTATGCCCTGGCCGACAAGTGTGCACGTGCTGAGGAAGGGAGGAAACTCCCTGGAGAGAATACAGGAGCAGGAGGATCTGACAGCGAGGATGCTGCCCCGGCAAAGAAAAACCGGCGGTGGAACAACAGGAAGAAGAAAGGCAAAGATGTGCTAGTCATTGAGCAGTCCGGCAACGAAGGTGGCGCCAAGAAAGCCAAAGCTGGTAGCTCCGGCAAGGAGATTGCCGCATGCACCAACTGCTAGACTGTGGCGGTCGCCGACAAGCAGTATTGCAAGATCCACCACACCAAATGCCATGACCTCCAGAGCTGCAAGAAGGTCGAGCAGCTTGTCCAGCAGCAAAAAACTGAATCCGAGCAACGCGACAAGGAGAGGGCCCAAGGAGGCGCTGGAGAATCAGGCAAGAAGCGCGCCGGCCGGGGAGGACGCCGCGGCAAGGCCAAGCAGCGGCAAGGAGACAGACCTCCCCGCGGCCGCGACAAGGATGAAGATGACGACAACGACGAAGACATGGATGGTGTCGAGACCAGTGAACAGGAGTTCCAGAAAGCTACAGAGGTCTTGTGCGTTGACGGCGGTGCTTCTCTGCATACTTCGCACCGCCAACTCAAGCAGTGGGTGCGGGAAGTCAATGCGGCGGAACCACCTGTCGAGTCACGCAAGCTTCTGAAATGGTCCAGCACGCCTATCATCTTTGATATTGAGGACCACCCTGATCGCACAATTGCGGTCGGGTGCTTGCCGATGTTGGTTTCACCAACTATCCGCAACCTCAAGGTCACTAAGATGCTAGTTGACGGTGGGGCCGGCTTGAACCTGATCTCCTCCGCTGTACTCCAGAAACTCCAGATCCCTGACAGCGAGCTTGAAGAGACCGGCACATTCCAAGGAATCAACCCGGGAAGGAGCAAGCCGAAGGGGAAGGTCACGTTGCCAGTAACATTTGGCAACGAGGTGAACTTCAGGACTGAGAGGGTCACTTTTGACGTTGCCGATTTTCCATTGCCTTACAATGGGATACTCGTCCGTCCAGCACTCGCCAAGTTCATGGCAGCCTCTCACTACGCATACAACATGCTGAAGATGCCAGGCCCGATAAGCGTCATCTCTGTCCCTGGCGACAAGAAGGATGCTCTTATCTGCGCCGACAAGATCTACCGGGAAGCGGCAACCGCAACAGATCGCAAGTCACCTGCCGTTGAAGCTCCCGGGGGGAAGAAGAAGACCAAGTCCGGCAAGAGTTCTGATGCCCACTCCGGCAAGCGCACCTCTTCGGAGTGCTGCGCTGCTGTCGAGGACGCACCATCGAGCTCCACCGGCAAGTGTAAGAAGACAATGGCAGCTCCGCCAGAAACCAAGAAGGTGTCTGCCAAGGAGGACGGCACTGGTGGTACCTTCACCATCAGTGCCACTCTCGACCCTAAATAGGAAAGCGCGCTCATTGCTTTCCTGCGGGCGAACGTCGACGTGTTTGCATGGCAACCGTCTGACATCCCCGATGTACCCAAGAAAGTAATTGAGCACCATCTTGCCGTTTGTCCTCATGCGCGGCCCGTCCAGCAGAAGGTCAGGAAGCAAGCAGTGGAGCGCCAAGAATTCATCGCAGAAGAGATCAAGAAGTTGGAAGCAGCAGGCCTTGTCAGAGAAGTGCTCCATCCTACGTGGTTGGCCAATCCTATAGTCGTGCGCAAGGCGAACGGGAAATGGAGACTTTGTATCGACTTTACCGATGTTAACAAAGCTTGTCCCAAAGACCCATTTCCTTTGCCGCGCATTGACCAGATTGTTGACTCCACGGCCGGATGTGACTTGCTTTCATTTCTTGACGCATACTCAGGATACCATCAGATCTTCATGGCAGAAGAGGATGATGAGAAGACCGCATTCATCACTCCATGTGGCACGTACTGTTTCATACGGATGCCTTTCGGTTTAAAAAATGCTGGTTCAACATTTGCAAGGGTAGTCCATGTCGCTCTTGAGCCACAAATACACAGAAATGTGGAAGCCTACATGGATGAATAGTGGTCAAGAGCAAGGACAAGGCAACTCTGATTCAAGATATAGACGAGACCTTTGCAAATCTGCGCAAGATCAGCCTCAAGCTCAACCCCGAGAAGTGTGTGTTTGGAGTCCCCTCCGGCAAGCTTCTCGGGTTCTTCGTGTCTCAGCGGGGAATCGAAGCCAATCCTGACAAGATCAAGGCCATTGAGCAGATTGAAGCACCAAAGCGCGCCAAGGATGTACAAAGACTTGCCGGTTGCGTGGCTGCTCTCAGCAGGTTTATCTCTAGGTCTGCTGAGCGCGCCCTGCCGTTTTTCAAAATATTGAAAAAGGCAGGTCCAATGAAATGGACTCCGGAAGCGGAGGCTGCGCTGCAAGACTTGAAGAGATACCTGTCCTCCACTCCAACACTTGTCGCACCTAAGCCACAAGAGAAGTTGCTGCTGTGTATAGCGGCAACCAATCAAGTGGTTAGTGCTGCGTTAGTAGCAGAGAGGGAGGCAGATGACGAGCCAGCAACCACGGCAGGCGCATCCAGCGACAAGCAGGGGGCTTCCCCGACAAGCTCTGGTCCCGACAAGGATGGATTTGCACAGATGCGCGAGGAGATATAGAAGAGAATGGTACAGCGCCCAGTTTACTTTGTCAGTTCCCTTCTGCAGGGGGCTAGGTCAAGGTACTCTGGTGTGCAGAAATTGCTTTTCGGCCTTCTCATGGCCTCGAGAAAGCTGCGCCATTACTTCCAAGCACATGAGATCACAGTTGTCACTCGTTTTCAGCTGAAGAGGATACTACAGAATCCAGAAGCGACAGGCAGGATTGTTGTGTGGGCACTGGAACTGTCAAGCTTTGGCCTCAAGTTTGAGAGTACTTCAACTATCCAAAGCAGAGCATTGGCAGAATTCATAGCAGAATGGACGCCAACACCAGATGAAGAAATTCCAGAAACGAGCATCCCCGTCGAGGAAGCAAGCAAAGAGTGGCTGATGTACTTTGATGGTGCCTTTTCACTGCAAGGCGCCGGCGCTGGCGTGCTGCTTGTCGCACCCACCGGAGAGCACCTCAAGTACGTAGTCCAGATGCACTTTCCCAAGGAGCAAGCAACAAACAATACTGCAGAGTATGAAGGCTTGCTTGCCGGTCTCAGGATCGCGGCAGACCTTGGGATCAAGAAGCTCATTGTCAGGGGTGACTCGCAGCTTGTCGTCCGCCAAGTGAACAAGAGCTATCAGAGTCCGTTGATGGAAGCCTACGTTGACGAAGTGAGAAAGCTAGAAGAGCACTTTGACGGCCTATAGATGGAGCATGTTCCAAGAGCTCAGAACGCCATTGCCGATGGCCTATCAAAGTGCGCCGCACTTAAGTTACCTGTGGAACTAGGGATCTTTGTGCTCAAGCTGACTCAACCGTCTGTAACGCCATCAACTGGACAGAGCAAGAAGAGGAAGTTGATTTCTGGTGACTATTTTCCGGCAGAGCTTCCCAAAGCCGCCACCAAGAAGGTCCCCAAGATCAACGCCAAGAGCGCTGAGGAGCAGTCTGCTCCGGCAAGCCCTAGGGTTTGTTCCGTTGAAGCAGAAACTCCCGACAAGTTTTGCTCCGGCAAGCTTGCCGGGGAACGTCAAGCTCCGGCAAAGCCGCAGGTTCTCGCCGTAGAAGCGGATGTTCCCGCAGCAGCAGATTTGCCTAGTCCTTGTTGTCGAGCCACAAGCTCCAGCATGGACACAACAGATTGTCCATTTCCTTCAGACAGGAGAACTTCCCGAAGAGCAAGAAGAAGCAGAAAGAGTAGCCCGGCAGTCAAGTATGTACCAGTTTGTTGACAACACACTGTACAGAAGAAGACTCAACGGTGTGAAATTGAAGTGTATTCACCGGGAAGACGGACAAAAGCTGTTGGCAGAGATACATGGAGGCATATGTGGTCACCACATTGGCGCACGAGCACTTGCCGGCAAAGCATTCTGGCAAGGTTTCTTTTGGCCGACAGCCCTCCAGGATGCAACTGCACAAGTAACCAAGTGTGAAGCGTGCCAGTTCCATTCCAAGCAGATACACCAACCAGCTCAAGCTCTCCAGACGATCCCTTTATCCTGGCCATTTTCGGTCTGGGGGCTCGACATCCTCGGCCCCTTTCCCCGAGCAGTCGGGGGCTTTGAGTACTTGTGCGTTGCAATCGACAAGTTCGCAAAGTGGCCAGAAGTGGAAGCAGTGAGGAAGGTGATAGCACAGTCAGCAGTCAAGTTCTTCAGGTCGATTGTTTGCCGCTTCGGGATCCCTAACAGGATAATCACCGACAACGGTACGCAATTCACGAGCCGCACCTTCATGCAGTACGTCCAAGATCTTGGCGCCAAGGTCTGCTTCGCTTCTGTTGCTCACCCGAGAAGCAACGGTCAAGCGGAGAGGGCAAATGCTGAAGTGCTGCGTGGGCTCAAGACCAGGACTTTCGACAGGCTGCACAAGTGCGGAAGAAACTGGATCGAGGAGCTGCCGGTGGTTCTTTGGTTGATCAGGACGACGCCAAACCGAGCCACTGGCCAGACACCTTTCGCTCTAGTCTATGGAGCAGAGGCAGTTCTCCCCACGGAACTCGTATACGGGTCACCTCGAGTGCTCGCTTATGATGAGCTTGAGCAAGAGCAGCTGCGACAAGATGACGCGCTACTCCTTGAGGAAGACCGTCTTCAGGCTGCTGTACGAGCTGATCGCTACCAGCAAGCTTTGCGCCGCTACCATAGCCGCAAAGTTAATGCCAGAAGTCTCGAGGAAGGCGACCTTGTTCTTCGGCGTGTTCAGTCCGCCAAGAATTCCAACAAGTTGATGCCGAAGTGGGAAGGCCCTTACCGGGTGAAACGAGTCACTAGGCCTGGCGCTGCCCGGCTTGAGACCGAGGATAGCATTCCGGTGAGCAATTCCTGGAACATTAAGCATCTTCGTAAGTTTTACCCGTAAGGCGCGGTTGCCGGAACCTGTTCCGGCAACCACCTTTTGTACAAGTCTTGCCGCTGTTGCATGTAATCCTTTGTACAAAGCCGGGCGCAGACCCCGTGCATAAGTAAAGCTCATATGCTCCGCACATCTTGTCAATTTCATGCTTTCTATTTTTTGCATATGTGATCTGACACTTTGTGCAGCACCTACTCCCCGGTAAGGAATAACGAGCCGTAAGGCTCCATATCTTTATTTTCTCCTCTTTCTTTTTTCTCAAGGAAAGGAAGGTTCCCTCGCCCACAAGTTTGCCGGGGGGGAAAGGAGAAGATAATGGTATGGACCAGGCGTCGTTCAAGAAATTTTCGCCTTACTGGGAAGCAAACAACAGAAAGACTAAGTTGCCAAAGTTTGAGCAATCAGATTTTTTAAAATTTTAAGTTATCTCCCTTGAACGACCGCACTTTGTATGGAAAACCTGTGCGCGGAGGAACCACTCGTAGCTAGTTGCGCCCTTACTTTGTTTCGAGTCCGCTCAACAACTTAAGTGAGCTGCGACTAGTTGCGACAAGGTTTCTTGTCGGTAGCGGCACCGCCAGCAGGCTGCTGACGTCCCGCACTCAGCGCTCGCGGCTAAGGTGCCTGCACCGGCAAGTTCCCTAAAAGCGTAGGGCAAAAACATACAAAGGGAGGAATCAAGTAAAGGGAATAACATTGCAATCATTACCCGGAATAGAGTTATATTACAAGGTAGCTTGTCGCGGCTCTAACAGATTGTTCTCATAACATGACCAGCAGCGACAAGAAAAGAAGAAAACGGGCGGCCTAGTCTACGCGATCGCCCTCAATCCTCTTGATCCCGCTCACCTTATCCACAATGGGTGCGACAAGGGTCTTGAGCGCCTCCAGATCAGCATCCGGCGGCAGGGTCTTGAGGACGTTGGTGAGGTTGAGGCCCGGGTTGCGGAAGGCCACCTTCACCAACACCTTTTGAAGAGCTCCCGCGCAGATCTTGCGCGACTCGTCGGCCAGCTGCTTTGGGATCTTCTCCCGGAGCCGCTGGAGGGCCGTCGCCACGCCTTTGAAGAACAAGGTGAGCTTGGCGCTGGGTTGGAGGTTCTCATCAGAGGGATACCCGAGATCCTCCACCCCCAGCTGCGCCAGCTCCCTGTCGATATCTGCGGCAGCACTCACGAGACCCTCCGTCCAGTGCTCCACATTCTCCCTAAAAGCATTCTGGGCGGCGGCAGCACTCGCCAGCAGCGCCTTGTCGGCCTTGATCTCCTCCTTCAAGGCCACCTCCTGCTCCCTGGCGCCGTCCAGCGTCTTGGTCAAAGTGGTCAGCTTCAACTCAAGATCTGCGTTGGAGTCCTTGGCGGCGCTAAGCTCTTTGCCCTTCTCGGCGAGACGAACCTGCAGCTCTGAGTTGCTGTGGGCGTCCTTCTCCCGCTCACGCTTGAGCGCGGCAAGCTCTTCACCACTCGCCTTGAGATCGGCCTCCAGCTGCGCCACCTTCGTCTCCAGCTCCTTCTTGGCGGCCTCGGCAACTGCGGCAGCATCCTCTGCTTGCTTAAGGGCTCCGCCGAATTTTTGCTCACGCGCGGCAAGCTCCTCCTCGTGGCTGTCGAGGTTAACTTTCCGCTGCACCAGCTCGCCCTCCTGCGCAGACAGCTTCTCAGCGGCAAGCCGCTGTTGCTCTTCAACTTCGGCCTTCTCGAGGAAGAAGGCCTTCTGCTCTTCGGCGAGTTGCTCCCGCTCCTCTGCCAGGGACCGGAGAGCTTCCTGGTTGAGACCCCGGAGCTCCTCCGCGCGCTTCTCGATGTCCGCTCCCGCCTTCGCGACAAGCGCCTCGCGGGATTCCAGCTTGGCTTGCCGCGCGCGGTAGAGCGACAACAGCTTCCGCAGCAGCCGCTCCTCCTCAGGCTCGCCGCTGCTGCTGCTCGGCGCATCAACTAGCGTCAGCCCAGCGGAGGCGAGCACCTCTCCATCAAAGCTCTCTCCCTCGACCGGCGCCCTGGAGCTTGACGCCCAGGGGAGGTTGATGAAGACGCCATCGCCGGCCTTCAAGTAGACGCCTGGCTGGGGCTCTTCGGAGCCTGGCGCTGCGGCAGCGGCGGACGGGTCGGCGGTCGACGTAGCGCCTGGCGCTCCTGCGGCCTCAGGGCCGTCAGTGCGATCGCCAGACCCCTCGCCAGCTGCTGCGGCGGCAGCTTTGGCGGCCTCGTCGCCGGCGGGATCATCAGCGCCGGCTGCTTCTTCAGTGGCAGCGGCGTCGTCGGCAGCAACCTCGGTCTCCATCGGCTCCGCAGCAGATGGGTCTGATGGCCGGAAAAGTGAGAAAAGTCAAGCAAATACCCAAAAAGAAGAAGAACCCAAGGGAAGCTTTGAAGAGAAGATTACCTGTACTGGGTTCGGCAGTCGTAGTCTCCGCCGCCGGGGGGACGCTGGTGCTGTCCCTTGCCGGAGAACTCTCCCTTGCCGGAGGACTCTCCCTTGGCATTTCGGGGGCGGCCTCCGGGCGCTCCTGGTGGGGCTGCTCTGCTCCTACACAAACCAACAGTCATATGTCAGCAGTCTCCCCCTACCTGGCGCGCCGAAGATGTCGGGGGACTAATCCACGAGCACCTATGGGACCGGCGGACCGAGTCCCTTTCGGTTCGGCGGGGGCGAGGGTCGCACGAAGAGTGGATCGAGGCGAAGCACACGAGCAGTTTACCCAGGTTCGGGCCGCACGGATGCGTAAAACCCTACTCCTACTTTGTGGTTTGTATTGAGTTTTTGCTCGGGAGCGCGGAGTGCTACAGTACACCCCAGCAGCTAATGAGACCGAGTGTGAGTGTTCTCTTCCTCCCCCCCCTCTACGTTGCGCATGGGCCTCCTTTTATATGCTCAAGGGGTCACCGACAGGTGGCAACGTAGACAAGCGTAAAAACAGAAAGGTGTTGCGGTTGGTATAGCTACCTGCTACAGTGTATCATACCTAACACTGACGGCAGGGGACCAGGGCATTAAATGCCCGTCTGTGTCGCCTAAATAGTGCAAAAGGGACCGTCAGGGACGCCACCGCTCGCCACGATGGCAATCTTGTCAGCGCCGCTTGCCACCGCCCACCGCTGGCTGCACAGCCTCCCGCCACGTACGCATGGAAGGGTCCCAAAGCGACACGTTGGTGGATGTGCTGGAGCGCGGACACAGAGTGGTGGCTTGCCGCGGCAAGCGCCTTGCCGCGGTCGTTGTCTTGTCGCGTCCGGGAGCTTGTCGCTCACCGGGCCTTGCCGGGACACGTGGCGCGTCGCGGCAAGTTCCTTGAGATGCCTTGGTTGGCCTTCCCGGCAAGCTCCTCTTGCCAGGGTCTTGTCTCCTTGGCTTGGATACTTTGTCCTTGAATGGCTCCAAAGGAACCACGGAGGACCTTGGCGGTCACCCGGCAAGCCTTGCCGCGGGATGCTGCGACTGCCCATGCAAAAGTTCGGGATACTAGGGTACCCCTACTCTAGTACACCGACACTCGACCGCCGTATGGAAGTCATAGAAGAGCTTATCCACATAAATTATTCATGTTTAGCACCTTTTCATAAACTTTTGATCCGTTGCCGTTGATTTTTTCGCTAAAAAGAAAACTTACTTAAATAGCATCATTTAGACATTCCAAAATCGTTTCTCTATTTCAAGCATCGAAAGTTGTATGTTTGACCATATGGATCTTGTATAACAACTTATAACTATCAATCATATAATTTCATCACCAATTTTGTTCCCATTTGATCCCTCACTATAAATTTTCACTTTGTTTAAAACTGAAGAATTATTAAAAAAGCTTCATCGACATATTCTGAAATCGTTTCCACCATTTCACGCTTCGAGGGTAGTATGTGCATCTACATGCACCTCAGATAGCAACTTAATTACCTAAATAAATCTGATATTCTGGTACATTTTAAACCTTTTTTATCCATCAAGGTAGATTTTTCATTTTTGTGAAACTAAAAACTTGTTTAAATTGCATTACCGACAAGTGATACAAGCCTTGCTTCGTTTCTTGTTTCGAAGTGGTCTATGCCGCCATTTGAAAATCCTACAACAACTTATATATGTAGGAGTCACATATGTGTTTACTAGTTTTTCATAACCTTTTGATTTATTACTTTACATTTTCACCTCCTTTGAAACTCAGTACTCATCTAAATAGGACATTCAACGCATTATAACAGTCTTTCCATCATTCCATTCTTCAAGAGTTGTCTCGACCTCCGTATGGAAGTCATAGAATCGCTTATCCACATAAATTATTCATGTTTAACACCTTTTCATATACTTTTGATCCGTTGCCATTGATTTTTTCACTAAAAAGATAACTTAATTAAATAGCATTATTTAGACATTCCAACAACATTTCTTTATTTCATGCATCGAAAGTTGTATGTTTGACCATATGGATCTCGTATAACAACTTATAACTATCAATCATATAATTTCATCACCAATTTTGTTCCCTTCTGATCCATCACTATAAATTTTCACTTTGTTCATAACTGAAGAATTAATAAAAAAGCATCATCGACATATTTCGAAATCGTTTCCACCATTTCATGCTTCGAGGGTAGTACGTGCATCTATATGCACCTCAGATAGCAAATTAATTACCTAAAGAAATCTGATATTCTCGTACATTTTTTAACCTTCTTTATGCATCATGGTAGATTTTCGATTTTTGCGAAACTGAAAACTTGTTTAAATTGCATTACCGACAAGTGATAGAAGCCTTGCTTCATTTCTTGTTTCAAAGTGGTCTATGCCGCCATTTGAAAATCCTACAACAAGTTATATATGTACGAGTCTCATAATTTTTTACTAGTTTTTAATAACCTTTTGATTTATTCCTTTACTTTTTCTCCTCCTCTGAAAGTCGGAACTCATTTAAATGGGATATTTGACACATTATAACAGCCTTTCCACCATTCCATTCTTCTAGAGTAGTCTCGACCGCCATATGGAAGTCATAGAAGAGCTTATCCACATAAATTATTCATGTTTAGCACCTTTTAATAAACTTTTGATCCGTTGCCGTTGATTTTTTTCGCTAAAAAGAAAACTTACTTAAATAGCATCATTTAGACATTCCAAAATCATTTCTTTATTTCAAGCATCGAAAGTTGTATGTTTGACCATATGGATCTCGTATAACAACTTATAACTATCAATCATATAATTTCATCACCAATTTTGTTCCCTTTTGATCCATCACTATAAATTTACAGCTATGACCATGATTACGCCAAGCTATTTAGGTGAGACTATAGAATACTCAAGCTTCATCGACATATTCCGAAATCGTTTCCACCATTTCACGCTTCGAGGGTAGTATGTGCATCTACATGCACCTCAGATAGCAAATTAATTACCTAAAGAAATCTGATATTCTGGTACATTTTTAACCTTTTTTATCCATCATGGTAGATTTTCGATTTTTGCGAAACTAAAAACTTGTTTAAATTGCATTACCGACAAGTGATAGAAGCCTTGCTTCGTTTCTTGTTTCGAAGTGGTCTATGCCGCCATTTGAAAATCCTACAACAACTTATATATGTAGGAGTCACATATTTTTTTCTAGTTTTTAATAACCTTTTGATTTATTACTTTACATTTTCTCCTCCTTTGAAAGTCGGAACTCATTTAAATGGGATATTTGACACATTATAACAGCCTTTCCATCATTCCATTCTTCGAGAGTAGTCTCGATCGCCGTAAGGAAGTCATAGAATAGCTTATCCACATAAATTGTTCATGTTTAGCACCTTTTCATAAACTATTAATCCGTTACCGTTGATTTTTTATTCGCTAAAAAGAAAACTTACTTAAATAGCATCATTTAGACATTCCACCAGTATTTCATCCATGCAAGCATCGGAAGTTGTATGTTTGACCATATGGATCTCGTATAACTACTTATAACTAGTAATCATATAATTTCATCACCAATTTTGATCCCTTTAGATCCATTATTAATGAAGCATCATCGACATATTCTGAAATCATTTCCACCACTTCATGCTTCGAGGGTAGTATGTGCATCTATATGCACCTCAGATAGTAACTTAATTACCTAAAGATATTTGATAATCTGGTACATGTTTTTACCATTTTGATCCATCATGGTAGATTTTCAATTTTTGGGAAACTGAAAACTTGTTTAAATTGCATTACCAACAAGTGATAGAAGCCTTGCTTCGTTTCTTGTTTCGAAGTGGTCTATGCCGCCATTTGAAAATCTTACAACAACTTATATATGTAGGAGTCACATATTTTTTTAGTAGTTTTTAAAAACCTTTTGATTTATTACTTTACATTTTTCTCCTCCTTTGAAAGTTAGAACTCATTTAAATGGGATATTTGACACATTATAACAGCATTTCGATCATTCCATTCTTCGAGAATAGTCTCGACCGCCGTAAGGAAGTCATAGAAGAGCTTATCCACATAAATTATTCATGTTTAGCTCCTTTTCATAAACTTTTGATCCGTTGCCGTTGATTTTTTTCGCTAAAAAGGAAACTTACTTAAATAGCATCATTTAGACATTCCAACAACATTTCTTTATTTCAAGCATCGAAAGTTGTATGTTTGACCATATGGATCTCGTATAACAACTTATAACTATCAATCATATAATTTCATCACCAATTTTGTTCCCTTTTGATCCATCACCATAAATTTTCACTTTGTTCAAAACTAAAGAATTATTAAAAAAGCATCATCGACATATTCCGAAATCATTTCCACCATTTCATGCTTTGAGGGTAGTATGTGCATCTATATCCACCTTAGATAGCAACTTAATTACCTAAAGAAATCTGATATTCTGGTACATTTTTAACCTTTTTTATCCATCATGGTAGATTTTCAATTTTTGTGAAACTGAAAACTTGTTTAAATTGCATTACCGACATGTGACAGAAGCCTTGCTTCGTTTCTTGTTTCGAAGTGGTCTATGCCGCCATTTGAAAATCCTACAACAACTTATATATGTAGGAGTCACATATTTTTTTACTAGTTTTTAATAACCTTTTGATTTATAACTTTATATTTTCTCCTCCTTTGAAAGTCGGAATCATTTAAATGGGATATTTGACACATTATAACAGCCTTTCCATCATTCCATTCTTCGAGAGTAGTCTCGACCGCGGAATGGAAGTCATAGAATAGCTTATCCACATAAATTGTTCATGTTTAGCACATTTTCATAAACTTTTCATCCGTTACCGTCGATTTTTTATTCGCTAAAAAGAAAACTTACTTAAATAGCATCATTTAGACATTCTGCCAGCATTTCTTCCATACAAGCATTGAAAGTTGTATGGTTGACAATATGGATCTCGTATAACAACTTATAACTAGTAATCATATAATTTCATCACCAATTTTGTTCCCTTTAGATCCATCATTATAGATTTTCACTTTCTTGAAAACTAAAAAATTATTCATGAAGCGTCATCGACATATACCGAAATTGTTTCCACCATTTCATGCTTCGAGGGTAGTCCATGCATCTATATGCACCTCAGATGCAAAAGACCTACAAAAATCTGATAATTTGGTACATTTTTTAAACCGTTTTGATCCATCAAGCTAGATTTTTCTATTTTCAATTGCATTATCGACAAGTGATAGAAGCCTTGCTTCATTTCATATTTTGAAGTTTTATATGCCGCCATGTGAAAATCCTACAACAACTTCTATACGTAGGAGTCACATATTTTTTGTAGTTTTTCATAACCTTTTGATTTATTACTTTGCATTTCTCTCCTCCTTTGAAACTCAGTACTCATCTAAATAGGACATTCAACGCATTATAACAGTCTTTCCATCATACCATTCTTCGAGAGTTGTCTCGACCTCCGTATGGAAGTCATAGAAGAGCTTATCCACATAAATTATTCATGTTTAGCACCTTTTCATAAAATTTTGATCCGTTGCCGTTGATTTTTTTCACTAAAAAGAAAAATTAATTAAATAGCATCATTTAGACATTCCCACAACATTTCTTTATTTCAAGCATCGAAAGTTGTATGTTTGACCATATGGATCTCGTATAACAACTTATAACTATTAATCATATAATTTCATCACCAATTTTGTTCCCTTTTGATCCATCACTATAGATTTTCAATTTGTTCAAAACTGAAGAATTATTAAAAAAGCATCATCGACATATTCCGAAATCGTTTCCACCATTTCACGCTTCGAGGGTAGTATGTGCATCTATATGCACCTCAAATAGTAACTTAATTACCTAAAGAAATCTGATAATCTGGTACATTTTTTCACCTTTTTGATCCATCATGGTAGATTTTTGATTTTTTCGAAACTGAAAACTTGTTTAAATTGCATTACCGACAAGTGATAGAAGCCTTGCTTCATTTCTTGTTTCGAAGTGGTTTATGCCGCCATTTGAAAATCCTACAACAACTTATATATGTAGGAGTCACATATTTTTTTACTAGTTTTTAATAACCTTTTGATTTATTACTTTACATTTTTCTCCTCCTTTGAAAGTTACAACTCATTTAAATGGGATATTTCACACATTATAACAGCATTTCCATCATTCCATTCTTCGAGAATAGTCTCGACCGCCGTAAGGAAGTCATAGAAGAGCTTATCCACATAAATTATTCATGTTTAGCTCCTTTTCATAAACTTTGTATCCGTTGCCGTTGATTTTTTTCGCTAAAAAGGAAACTTACTTAAATAGTATCATTTAGACATTCCAACAACATTTCTTTATTTCAAGCATCGAAAGTTGTATGTTTGACCATATGGATCTCGTATAACAACTTATAACTATCAATCATATAATTTCATCACCAATTTTGTTCCCTTTTGATCCATCACCATAAATTTTCACTTTGTTCAAAACTAAAGAATTATTAAAAAAGCATCATCGACATATTCCGAAATCGTTTCCACTATTTCATGCTTCGAGGGTAGTATGTGCATCTATATGCACCTCAGATAGCAACTTAATTACATAAAGAAATCGGATAATCTGGTACATTTTTTAAACTTTTTGATCCATCATGGTAGATTTTCGATTTTTGCGAAACTTAAAACTAGTTTAAATTTCATTACCGACAAGTGATAGAAGCCTTGCTTCGCTTCTTCTTTCGAAGTGGTCTATGCCGCCATTTGAAAATCCTACAACAACTTATATATGTAGGAGTCACATATTTTTTACTAGTTTTTAATAACCTTTTGATTTATTACTTTACATTTTCTCCTCCTTTGAAAGTCGGAACTCATTTAAATGGGATATTTGACACATTATAACAGCCTTTCCATCATTCCATTCTTCGGGAGTAATCTCGACCGCCGTATGGAAGTCATAGAATAGCTTATCCACATAAATTGTTCATGTTTAGCACATTTTCATAAACTTTTCATCCGTTACCGTCGATTTTTTATTCGCTCAAAAGAAACTTACTTAAATAGCATCATTTAGACATTCCGCCAGCATTTCTTCCATACAAGCATCGGAAGTTGCGTGGTTGACCATATGTATCTCGTATAACAACTTATAACTATTAATCATATAATTTCATCACCAATTTTGTTCCCTTTAGATCCATCATTATAGATTTTCACTTTGTTCAAAACAAAAAACTTATTAATGAAGCGTCATCGACATATTCTGAAATTGTTTCCACCATTTCATGCTTCGAGGGTAGTCCGTGCATCTATATGCACCTCAGATGCAACTTACCTACAAAAATCTGATAATTTGGTACATTTTTAAACCGTTTTGATCCATCAAGGTAGATATTTTATTTTTGCAAAGCTGAAAACATGTTTAAATAGCATTATCGACAAGTTATAGAAGCCTTGCTTCATTTCTTTTTTCCAAGTTTTGGTAGTTTTTCATAACCTTTTGATTTATTACTTTACATTTTCTCCTCCTTTGAAAGTTGGAACTCATTTAAATGGGATATTTGACAGATTATAACAGCCTTTCCATCATTCCATTCTTCAAGAGTAGTCTCGACCGCCGTATGGAAGTCATAGAATAAGTTATCCACATAAATTGTTCATATTTAGCACCTTTTCATAAACTTTTCATCCGTTACCGTCGATTTTTTATTCGCTAAAAAGAAAACTTACTTAAATAGCATCATTTAGACATTCCACCAGCACTTCTTCCATACAAGCATCGGCAGTTGTATGTTTGACCATTTGGATCTCGTATAACAACCTATAACTAGTAATCATATAATTTCATCACCAATTTTGTTCCCTTTAGATCCACTATTAATGAAGCGTCCTCGACATATTCCGAAATTGTTTCCACCATTTCATGCTTCGAGGGTAGTCTGTGCATCTATATGCACCTCAGATAGCAACTTACCTACAAAAATTTGATAATTTGTAAATTTTTAAACCGTTTTGATCCATCAATATAGAATTTCTATTTTTGCGAAACTAAAAACTTGTTTAAATAGCATTATAGACGGGTGATAGAAGTCTTGCTTCCTTTCTTATTTCAAAATTTTCCATGTCGCCATTTGAAAATCCTACAACAACTTTTATATGTACGAGTCACATATTTGTTTGTAGTTTTTCATAACCTTTTGATTTATTACTTTACATTTTCTCCTCCTTTGAAACTCGGTACTCATTTAAATAGGACATTTAACACATTATAACAGCGGTTCAATCATTCCATTCTTCAAGAGTAGTCTCGACCGCCGTATGGAAGTCATAGAAGAGCTTATCCACATAAATTATTCATGTTTAGCACATTTTCTTAAACTTTTGGTCCGTTGTCGTTGATATTTTTCGCTAAAAAGAAAACTTACTTAAATAGCATCATTTAGACATTCCAACAGCATTTGTTTATTTCAACCATCGAAAGTTGTATGTTTAACCATTTGATCTCGTATAACAACTTATAACTATTAATCATATAATTTCATCACCAATTTTGTTCCCTTTAGATCCATCATTATAGATTTTCACTTTGTTCAAAACTAAAAACTTATTAATGAAGCGTCATCGACATATTCCAAAAATGTTTCCACCATTTCATGCTTCGAGGGTAGTCTGTGCATCTATATGCACCTCGAATAGCAACTTACCTACAAAGATCTGATAATTTGGTAGATTTTTTAAATCGTTTTGATCCCTCAAGGTAGATATTCTATTTTTGTGAAGCTGAAAACTTGTTTAAATAGCATTATCGACAATTGATAGAAGCCTTGCTTCATTTCTTATTTCAAAGTTTTCTATGCCGCCATTTGAAAATCCTACAATAACTTCTATACGTAGGAGTCACATATTTTTTGTAGTTTTTCATAACCTTTTGATTTATTACTTTACATTTTCTCCTCCTTTGAAACTCAGTACTCATTTAAACAGGACATTCAACACATTATAACAGCCTTTCCATCATTCCATTCTTCGAGAGTAGTCTCGACCGCCGTATGGAAGTCATAGAAGAGCTTATCCACATAAATTATTCATGTTTAGCACCTTTTCATAAACTTTTGATCCGTTGCCGTTGATTTTTTCGCTAAAAAGAAAACTTAATTAAAGAAAACTTAATTAAATAGGACATTCCAACAACTTTTCTTTATTTCAAGCATCGGAAGTTGTATGTTTGACCATATGGATCTTGTAGCGACCAGACCTCAAACGGTCCAATCTTTGTGCTCCGGTGTCATCTCTGGATCAGTAATGCTGACAATACACAGTACTTTGAAGGATTTATAACAGAGTAGCAATCACACACTTATTACATCGAGTGTCTCAAAAGAGAACTTATTACAATAAATATGGCTTAAGGCCATCTAATAGCGATAACAGCGGAAGGCTTGGAAGATAAGTGAGTCCATCAACTCCAACGGCATCAGTGAGTATAGAACCACGACCTAAAAACTCCTTAATCGTCATCTGAAAAGTCTGCAACATTAACGTTGCAGCCCGAAAACGGGTCAGCACATGGAATATGCTGGCAATGTAACACATAGAGAGTAATGGAATGAAACAGCTATTCTACATGCATATTTGGCTGGTGGAAAGCTCTATGGTTACAGTTTTGTGAAAAGCCAAGTTTTCCCTACTGCAAAGGAATAAATTTATTTAACTATCATGGTGGTTGTTAAACATTGAGAATGGTTGACAGCATTCTCAATCCCAATTAAACATCATTAAACAAAACCCAACAAAATTAATTTTAGAGTAACATGTTGAGATTCACATGATAATCCAAGTACTAGATACTCAAGATGTCCATAACCGGGGACACGGCTAACCATGATTAGTTTATACACTTTGCAGAGGTTTGCGCACTTTTCCCCACAAGACTCGATCGCCTCCGTTTGGTTTCTCGCACTACATGGTGTTTGAGAAGACGGATGACCGAGACATAGTCTTTCAGATGCGCTAGCGCCTTACGATCGGGTAGACCGTACCACCTACATCCCCTACATCTACTAGTCTACCACTGTAAGAGTTCGGCATGACTTAGTCAACTATGCTAGAGCCCATAATAGCTTGTGGCTGCACACGGAAGTTTCTAGCATGAATAATCTCATGATCCCTTTGAGCCTGGATGGCGGTCCAAAAGAAAACAGGCAATCCTGGAATACCCAGGTACCTCAATCCACCTAGATGTTTGTTTAAGTTGCCACCTTAGATAAACCATTAATTAACAATACTCACATCTGTCATGGATATCACTCACCCAATCCACGTCTACTAGCATAGCATGGCACAATAAGCAAACGTAGAAGTAACTTCCAAAGGTTTGATAATAAACAGGTAATAGGTACTACCTCAACTACTTCCCATCCCACAATTTAATTAGATCATAATCATGCAATGTGAAAGGATTGATCTAATGCAATAAAACTGGGCAGTAGGAGGTATGATCAAAGTGTTACTTGCCTTGCTGATGATCCGCAAAACCTAGAGATTCAAAGTAACAGGCGGCACACTCCGGGTATTCTGTCGCAGGCAAACAAACAAACATACAATAAGTACTCATCTAATGCACAAGTAAAATTCAAATAAGAGAACTAACCAGAAAGTTCAACTTAAGAACTCCGGTTTGCAAAAAGAATCAAATCGAACGAAGCAACGAAAGTCAAACGGCGAAAGAAAACAACTTCGTTCTACTAATCTAGATCTAAGGCAATTTTTACAGTGGCAAAAACTTGTTTAAGTTGGTTAAACGGATAGAGGGTTTCGAGACAAAACTCCAGGCGCTTGAATCGCCTGATTCCGATAAACGATAGAAAAGTTATACTAAAACGAAAATCGTGATCAAAAAATTGTCGCGGAAAATCCGAGAAAAAGAAAAACGACGAACGGATTAATGAACGAACGTTCGTTAACCGGATCTAAACGACGAATACGTTCGTTAAAACGAACGGACGGGCGAACGCTCATTATTTAGACTAAACCGAAAATAAAACCGATCTAATAAAAAACGGAACCTAAAAAAACCGATGAAAACCAACGGGAAACCGATCGGTTTTTTGAGAAAAAAAACGGGGCACGGAAATCGAGGCGAACCTCGGGCGGCGTGCGGCGAGGCGGCGGCGGTGGCGTCGTCGTCGGCGGCGGCGGGGTCCGGCGAGGCGGCGCGGCGGGCGGTGGCGCGGGGCGGCGCGGGCGGCGGCGTCGGGTGCGTGGCGGGGCTAGGGTTTGGCTCGGGTGGGCTAGAGTCCCAGGCAGACACGGCCCGGTTAGGTCGGTGCGCGTTTTTTTAAATAATTGCGCGCAGAAGAAAAATAAAAAGAAATACTAAACGGACTCCAAAAATTCCAAAATAAATTTTCCCCGACTTCTAAAATCAATCCGGACAAAGTGAACATTTATTTGGGGCCTAAATGCAATTTTGAAAAACGCATATTTTTCCTAAATTCAAATAAAATATCGAAAAACTCCGAAATAAAATCTTATTTGATTTCTTTATTAAATCCTCAATGTTTCTTTATTTTGGGAAAGTCATTTTATTCCCTCTCTCATAATTTTGTAATAGAAATAATTGATGATAAAATAAATAAAAATCAAATGATCCTATTCTCAATTTTTGAGAAAACTCAAATATGAAAATAACGAAATCCCCAACTCTCTCCGTGGGTCCTTGAGTTGCTTAGGATTTCTAGGATCAAAACCAAAAGCAAAATAAAATATGATATGCATTGATGATCTAATGTATAACATTCCAAATTGAAAATTTGGGATGTTACAAACCTACCCCCCTTAAGATGAATCTCGCCCTCGAGATTTGGGTTGGCTAGAAAATAGGTGAGGGTGGTCCTTGAGCAAATCTTCCTCTCGTTCCCAGGTGGCTTCGTTCTTCGTGTGGTGGCTCCACTGAACCTTACAAAACTTGATAACCTTGCTGCGAGTGACTCGGCTGGCAAACTCGAGAATCTTAATTGGTTTCTCCTCATAGGTCAAATTGTTATCCAACTGGATTGCTTCCAAGGGCACTGTGTCTCTCAAAGGTATGTCAGCCATCTCCGCGTGGCACTTCTTCAACTGAGAAATGTGGAACACATCATGAAATCCTGACAATCCTTCGGGCAATTCCAACTTGTAGGCCACTTCTCCCACACGTTCCAATACTCGGTATGGTCCTACAAATCGTGGCGCTAACTTTCCTTTAACACCAAAGCGCTTTGTTCCCCGAAGTGGTGATACTCGAAGATAAGCTCTATCTCCAACTTCGTAAACTGTCTCCTTGCGTTTAGAATCTGCATAACTCTTCTGTCTGGACTGGGCTATCTTGAGCCTATTGCGAATCAATTTCACCTTCTGTTTAGACTCCTTAATCAAGTCAGGTCCAAACAACTGGCGGTCTCCAACTTCGTCCCACGACAACGGTGTCCTGCACCTTCTTCCGTACAAGGCTTTGAAAGGGGCCATCTTCAACTGGCTTGATAACTGTTGCTGTAAGAGAACTCTGCATATGGCAAATTATCGTCCCAACTAGATCCGTAATCTAGCACACAAGCTCTCAGCATATCCTCCAAAATCTGATTGACTCTCTCGGTCTGTCCATCTGTCTGTGGATGAAAAGCTGTACTGAATTCTAGCCTGGTTCCCAAAGTTTCGTGCAACTGCTTCCAGAACTTTGAGGTAAATTGGGTTCCTCTATCTGATACGATACTCCTTGGAAGTCCATGCAGACATACGATCCTGGTCATGTATATCTTTGCCAACTTTTCACTGGTATAGGTAGTCTTTACTGGAATGAAATGAGCTACCTTTGTCAAACGATCGACTACAACCCATATCGAGTCATAGCCCGAACGTGTTCTGGGCAATCCTGTAATAAAATCCATGCCTAGCTTATCCCACTTCCATTCGGGTATCGGCAATGGTTGTAGCAATCCTGCTGGCTTCTGATGCTCCGCCTTCACTCTCTGACATACATCACAAACTGCTACGTACTCCGCAATATCCTTCTTCATTCCGGTCCACCAGAAAATATCCTTCAAATCCAAATATGGTGAATCATGGGCCTCTTGCAGAATTAGCTTTCTAATCTCCGGATCATTTGGTACATAAACACGGTCTTCAAACCATAAGGTATTGTGCTCGTCCTCACGAAATCCCTTAGCCTTTCCCTTGCTAAGTTTCTCCTTAATAGAAGCAATCTCCTTGTTAGTCCTTTGGGCTTCTCTGATTTTATCCATCAATGTAGACTGAATCTCCAATGCTGCTACATAGCCTCTCGGGACTATTTCTAAACATAACTCTCGAAGATTTTCGACTAACTCCCTTGGTAATTCTCCCGTCATTAGGGTGTTGACATGACTCTTATGGCTTAATGTGTCGGCTACTACATTAGCCTTTCCAGGGTGATAATGCAATTTCATATCATAATCCTTGATGAGCTCCAACCATCTCCTTTGTCTGAGATTCAACTCCTTCTGTGTGAAAATATACTTTAAACTCTTATGATCCGTATACACCTCGCAATGGTTTCAAATCAGAAAATGTCTCCAAGTCTTCATTGCATGTACTACGGCTGCTAACTCCAAATCATGCGTAGCATAATTCAACTCATGAGGCTTAAGCTATCGTGAGGCATATGAAACAACTCCCGCTTCCTTCATAAGCACTGCTCCAAGTCCTCGACGTGAAGCATCGCAATACACCTCATAATCCTTGGTCTGGTCTGGCAAAATCAACACTGGTGAAGTAACCAAACGTTTCTTCAACTCCTGGAAACTAGCCTCACATTCCTCCGTCCATATGAACTTGGTATCCTTCTTCAACAACTCCGTCATAGGCTTCGCAATCTTTGAGAAATTCTCAATAAATCTCCGGTAGTATCCTGCGAGTCCAAGAAAACTCTGGATCTCTCCAACTGTTGTTGGTGCTTCCCAATTGGTCACAGTGATAACCTTTGTGGGGTCAACTGCTATTCCTTCTCCGAATATAACGTGTCCGAGGAATCCTACTTCCTTCAACCAAAACTCACATTTGCTAAACTTGGCATATAGTTGATGTTCCCTGAGCTTTCCAAGAACCAAACACAAGTGTTCCTTATGCTCCTCTTCATTCTTTGAGTAAACCAGGATATCATCAATGAACACTACGACAAACTTATCCAAGAACTCCATAAACACTTTGTTCATGATGTTCATAAAATATGCAGGTGCGTTAGTCAGACCAAATGACATAACGGTATACTCGTACAGCCCATACCTGGTGGTAAAAGCCGTCTTGGGTATATCCTGTTCCCGAATCTTCAATTGGTGGTATCCTGATCGCAGATCGATCTTGGAAAATACCTTAGCTCCTTGCAATCGATCAAACAGATCATTGATCATCGGTAGTGGGTACTTGTTCTTGATTGTTACTTATTCAATCCTCGATAATCGACAACCATCCTTAACGATCCATCCTTCTTCTCCACTAGAAGTAGTGGCGATCCCCAAGGTGAAGAACTTGGGCGAATATAACCTTTATCCAGTAACTCCTTAATTTGCTTCTTAATTTCCACCAAATCCTTTGCAGGCATCCTGTATGGTCTCTTCGATATTGGCCCTGTGCCTGGCAATAGCTCAATCAAAAACTCAATATCTCTATCCGGTGGCATGCCTGGCAACTCCTCTGGAAATACATCAGGGATTTCCTTTACCACTGGTACTTCCTCCTGCACAACTCCTGTTAAGTAATTTATGTGATGCCCGGATAATTAGGCTACAGTAATCCCACGTTAACGATGCCACGTCACTTTGATTACTGTTAGTAATCTCGCGTTAGTTCGAAACCGATTCAAATTCAAAATCAAAATCAAGCAAACAATAAAAGTTTTTCAAATATTAAAACTAAAATGTTCAATAAATAGTAGATAAATCAGAGGCTATGATAAAATTGTAAACAACATTATTGAAATTCGATAAGTGACTTAAACAACCTCAAACAATGGCTGAAAACATTATTTACTAACCTTTTTTATTAATAAAAAATAAATATGAAATGATAATTACCCCAAACTAGTTTTGGTGGTAGGATATATTGTGTTGTGAATTGTGGGCCAACTCTCATATTTTACAAAACTCATTTGGTGCCCAAACAATTAGCTAAAACAGAAAAGAGATATAAAAACAGAAAGCAAAAGAAAAACAAAGAAAGCCCCCTGGCCCAACTAGGCTTTAGCCCAGTCGACCGGCCCACCGACGCCGGCCCACCCCACTCCCCTTATCCCCCTCACCGAAACCCTAGCCCGATCCCACTCCCCACTCTCCCCCCCACTCCCCACGCCTCCCTCTCGATCCCATCTGGATCGGGGAGGGGCCCCGACCACGACGCCGCCCGGATCGATCCCGGCGCCACTCACCACCCTGCCGCCCTCGTCACCGGTGGCTCGGTCGCTGGCCCCCGCCCTCTACCTCGCGCCCCGTCCCCTCTCCCTCAACGGCGCCCCTCGCTGCGACGGCCGCGACCGTGCCCTCGACACCCGCCGCCGCCTCGACCACGCCTCCCCGCCCGAACCGCCACCTTGCCGGAGCTGCCCTGCCGTCCTCTCCATCGCGGCCTCAACTCCTCCCCGAGCCCACTGCCCTTGACCCCACGATCGCCGGTGAGGCCCCGGGCCTCTCCTCTCCCCTATCCCCGTATGCATGCACACGCGCCGACCGGCCTTGCCCATGAGCTCCTCCCCTTCTCTCTTCCTCTGTCCGTCACCGCGCCGGACCACCACCACTTACGGGCGCCGACCGCGCTCACTGCGGCCCCGCCCCCTCCCCCCCCCGGCGTGTCATCGTGTGTGCCCGCGCCCGCCTCCGTGCGCGTGCATGCACTCACTCATGCGCCGCGCCGCGCCTGCCCGCACGGCCCCGCCGCAGCCTCCACACCGCTCACTGCCGACCCCTTCCCACCCCCCGCGTCCCTCGCTCGCTGCCGAGGCCTTCGCTCGGGACCGTGCCCGCTCCACTCCGGCCATCCCACTTGACGCGCTCCGCCGTCCTCCCCGACCGCGGCCTCTGCCCACGACCGCACGCGCCCCTCCGTCCCATGGCCGCGCCCCTGACACGCCAGCGCATCGTCGCCGCTCTCTGGCGCGACCACCGTTGCCGCTGCCGCAGCGCTCCGCTCGCCGTTCCGCTGCACTGCCGCTGCCGCCGACCGCGGCCTCGCTCCGTCGCCCGCCCGTCGCCTCTGGCCGGCCTCGACGGGTGCTTCGCCCGCTGCCCGCATGCCCGTTCGGGCCACGCCCGATAGGCCCCCTGGGGGCAATGACACGTGGGCCCGCCCCAGATCAAACAAAAAATAATAATAATAATTAAAATAAATAAATAATCAATTAATTAAATTAATAAATCCTAATTAACTAATCTAATTAACTAGTTAGTTTAATTAAACAGTAATTAGATTAGTTAAAACCTAATTAGACTAAACAGTCTATGACGAACGGGACCCACATGTCAGGTTGACCAGGTCAATTGCTGATGTCATGCTGACATCAGCAAACACTGTTCTGGATAATGTTGATTTAAATAATTAAATAAATCCTAAAATTGATTTAAATCTTTTAAAATTAATATAAAATAAACCGTAGCTCATATGGAAAAACTTTGTACATGAAAGTTGTTCAGAACGACGAGACGAATTCGGATACGCAGCCCGTTCGTCCGCCACGCGTCCCTAGCATAGTGAACCTGCAACATTTCACCTCCGGTTCATCTGTCCGAAAACGCGAAACACCGGGGATACTTTCCCGGATGTTATCCCCCTTCACTAGTATCACCTAATACCGCGTTAGGGCACCCCTAGCACCATTACTTGTCTTGTCATGTATCGTTATGCATCTGTTTGCATTATATTCATTATTTCTTCCCCCCTCTTCTTCCGCTAGACACCGAGACCGACGCCGCTGCTACCCAGTACGACTACGGTGTTGACGACCCCTCTCTCTTGCCAGAGCAACCAGGCAAGCCCCCCCCTTGATCACCAGATATCGCCTACTCTCCTCTATACTGCTTGCATTAGATTAGTGTAGCATGTTACTGCTTTCCGTTAATCCTATTCTGATGCATAGCCTGTCCTTGCTACAGCTGTTACCCTTACCTGCTATCCTACCGCTTAGTATAGGATGCTAGTGTTCCATCAGTGGCCCTACACTCTTGTCCGTCTGCCATGCTATACTACTGGGCCGTGATCACTTCGGGAGGTGATCACGGGCATGCTATATACATTGCACTGTTACATTACCTGTGATACTGTTCGGAGATGGGGGCTGAAGGGGCAGGTGGCTCCATCCCGGTAGAGGTGGGCCTGGGTTCCCGACGGCCCCCGACTGTTACTTTGAGGCGGAGCGACAGGGTAGGTTGAGACCACCTAGGAGAGAGGTGGGCCTGGCCCTAGTCGGCGTTCGCGGATACTTAACACGTTTAACGAGATCTTGGTATTTGATCTGAGTCTGGCCACTGGCTTATACGCACTAACCATCTACGCGGGGACAGTTATGGGCACTCGACGTCGTGGTATCAGCCGAAGCACTTCATGACGCCAGCGACTGAGCGGCGCGCGCCGGGTTGGACCGCGTAACGTGACTTCCTTTGTAATGGAGGTTGCTAGGTCTGCTCTCCGGCCGCGTACGCAACGTGCAGGTGTGCTATGGGCGATGGGCCCAGACCCCTGTGCGCTTAGGTTTAGACCGGCGTGCTGGCCTCTCTGTTGTGCCTAGGTAGGGTTGCGACGTGTTGATCTTCCGAGGCCGGGCATGACCCAGGAAAGTGTGTCCGGCCAAATGGGATCGAGCATGTTGGGTTATGTGGTGCACCCCTGCAGGGAAGTTAATCTATTCGAATAGCCGTGATCTTCGGTAACAGGACGACTTGGAGTTGTACCTTGACCTTATGACAACTAGAACCGGATACTTAATAAAACACACCCTTCCAAGTGCCAGATACAACCGGTGATCGCTCTCTCACAGGGCGACGAGGGGAGGATCATCGGTTAGGATTATGCTATGCGATGCTACTTGGAGGACTTCCGTCTACTCTCTTCTACATGTTGCAAGATGGAGGTTACCAGAAGCGTAGTCTTCGAAAGGACTAGCTATCCCCCTTTTATTCCGGCTTTCTGCAGTTCAGTCCACATATAACAGCCTTATTCCAGTTGATACCAATGCATACATATGTAGTATAGCTCCTTGCTTGCGAGTACTTTGGATGAGTACTCACGGTTGCTTTCTCCCTTTTTTCCCCCTATCCCTTCTACCTGGTTGTCGCAACCAGATGTTGTAGCCCAGGAGCTAGACGCCACCTTCGACGACGACTCCTACTACACCGTAGGTGCCTACTACTACGTGATGCCCGCTGACGATGACCAGGAGTAGTTAGGAGGATCCCAGGCAGGAGGCCTGCGCCTCTTTCGATCTGTATCCCAGTTTGTGCTAGCCTTCTTAAGGCAAACTTGTTTAACTTATGTCTGTACTCAGATATTGTTGCTTCCGCTGACTCGTCTATGATCGAGCTCTTGTATTCGAGCCCTCGAGGCCCCTGGCTTGTAATATGATGCTTGTATGACTTATTTTATTTGTAGAGTTGTGTTGTGATATCTTCCCGTGAGTCCTTGATCTTGATCGTACATGTTTGAGTGTATGATTAGTGTACGGTCACACGCAGGGGCGTCACAAGTTGGTATCAGAGCCGACTGCCTGTAGGAATCCTCCTTCCACGCTCCTTGGCCGAAGTCGAGTCTAGTCATTGAAAAAACTTATACTAACATGGCTGTGTGCCTTACGGGCCCACGTCGCCATTGGGTGGTATTAGAATCTTTTACTCCTTGTCTATACTCTGGGACTCTGATCTCTCTTCTATTCGGGTTAAATGAAATTTGCTAAATCTAACATTAGGATCTCGTTATCACTTTCACCCGGAGAGCCCCTTATTACTGATGATCGTGTGCTGCACGCGGAGACCCTGAAGATACTCTCCGCTGTTAACCCGAGGACTTGTGTTCATCGCGTTTGCAATTCCCTTCCACCATCAACCCTTATGGATAACTACTTGCAGTTGTTATTCTTACATTCATCCCCAGTTGGTCTTGTTATTACAAGATACCCCGAATTACTCGTCGATGTTTCGATAATCTTTTAAGCTTACTGCCTTGCAGTTATTTGTCACCTGAATACCCCTATGGAAAAATTCTCACACTTATCGAGTATCTGCTCATCCCCAGTTGTTCTTGTGTTTCACAAAAGTCTTCAAAATACTATTCAAACTTCCAAAAATCCTCTGGAGCCTTTGGCTCTTGAAATTCTTGCTTGCTTGCATTATGGTTAATCCCATAAGTCTCGTAGTCTTATTGACATTCCTTGTCATTATCATTTTGAGTCTATTGACTCAATATGTCTGTGAATACACGCAATCATCATTGATCCTTATAAATTACCTTTCCGGCTGAGCTGCCATTCTTTAACTGGAATTGGTTCTCGACCAATCCAATTGTCGTTGATTGTACCCTAAGGCTATTCAACTTATCCATCCCCAATCAGAGCATTGCTTCTGATCCCTTGATTTGGAAATCATAATTCCTTTGCATTTGACAATTGACTTCGTCAGTTGTTTCTATAATCTGATCTCCTTGTATTCTTCTTCCTCTAGTTGAGTACCGATGCTCACGTCAGATCCCTTGTGGACCACCAGAACCTTTATTGGATTTTATCCGACAGTGTCCTTCATATTCAATAACCTTGTGAACCTTCCCTTGGATACATAATGCCTTTGGTAAATTGTATCATCTACTTTCTCAACCTGGCTCTACTTTCGAGCTTGTGATATTTACTCTTGAAGCTTGTGGTATATGTTTCTAAGAAGCCCCTATGGGTTGAACATATGCCTTCTCTAAACTGTGGGAACTCGAAAGTTTTCTCGAGTCATACACTTTTGGTATCTTGCCAGATAAAATTTCAACACTACAACTTCCTCGAAAGTGAGAAGTGAGAAAGGGTATGCATTGGAGAAGTGGGAGTCGACCTTGAACTTTGTGTTCATGCCCATGGACATGATGTAGATCTTACCATTAAAGCTTCTCTTTAATTGATTATTCCCTTGGTAGAAGTTCATCTTATATCTGGGATCTGGCCTTCTGCAATCGTGGTTCCGACCATGTTCTTCTCTGATCCCAATTCTCGGGCAAGTTTAAGCACCTGTCTTCTATAGAGCAATAACCCAGTCCAACCTCTACTTTGATCTGTCGTCGAGTATTACCCTCCTGGTACCTCGAGATTGTCATGGAACTGCATAGCTTCTTATGAGTTCTTCATCAAGTGCTACATTCCCACTGATTCCAAGTTTTCACGGGCTCTGAGTCATTAAACACTCAAAAACACCGATAACTGAACCGAGTCTGCACTACGGTTCAACGACACTTGATAATCTTCTTTAAGTACGAGTTTGTACCCGACCACGCCATTCCTAGCCTGTATGGCTATATCATTGTCGTGGTGATTTTAACTGTGCTACCTGGTCCTTATTCTCGGAGCACCACTTCGACGATGAGCTAAGCTTACGTCGATTTTCCTTGTCAATCATTTCACCTTGAAAAGCAAGCTTGATTTCGAGTTTGTGTCGTACTCATGGTCCCAAGAACGTTTTGCTTCATCATCATTTGACTTGATGTCATCGCCAACCGATTACATCTTCATGAAATCTCTCGACAAATGTGTCGTGGTCATCATCAACATCCTGAGCTCTTCCAAGATATATATCGAATTCTTGATGAGAAATACCATCCTCGCCCCTCAATGGTTTGTGTTATCACCGACCACTTTATTGCCTTCCGTTCAACACAAACTTATTCGTGTTTTGTGTTGTACTTTGAGATCCTTGCTATCCAACTTATGTTATGTTCTACCTTGGAGTATTGCTATCTTTTAGGTCAAGAATGTCATGGGAAATTCACCACCCTTAAGAATTCTTGATACAAGTGATACTTATTAACATCACCATTCTTTTCTTGGTCCCCGTGTTGTTTCTAACCGGAATACCGACAAATGGTCTGTGATGTGTAAATTTTAAACTTCTAGCAACCCTATTGCTTTGAAGTTAATGGTCTACAGTTTCATTCTAAGTCTATTGCTTATTGAATCATCATTCGAACATTGATCGTGCTACCTAGTCCAGATTCCTGGGTGCACCCTTCTATCGTTGTTCAGTTGTGTATGTTCCCCTCGAGCATACATCATTATATCATTTGATCCAAAAAATGATATTTCCTTGTTCACATAATTGTGGAAATCAAAACTTTGGAAATCTCGATGATTTGTTGCTGAGCCTATCAGCCACCTCCTCATCCTCTCCTTCGTTTACTGATGAACTCTTGTTTCAGAACCCGCTTCCATTGTTCATTTCCCGAGAATCTTACGATGTCTTCTCGTCAAATTGTGTTGCACCTTTTTTTTCTCAGACATTCTGAGTCTGATGTATCCTGACACCAATCAGATCTGAATCTCGGTCAGATATGATGGTTGGAACATATTCCCAAGAGTTATAATACTGGTCTTTTATATGACCCGGTAAGGTGATGTCATGCCTAGCACACCTGGCCGTAGGCCCTATTGTTATAACTTCCCTTTTAGCAAGGTTAACCATTCTACCATGACGAAATTGTAAAACTTATTCTATAAGTTGTTTTCGGTGGATCCTTTGTATCCAAAGTCTGATCTTCACCTGGAGACCATGCCAATGCTATCTCGAAGCATGTCTATGGTACTCCGATTTTCCACAAGAGCATTTGGAGCCCAATGCTAAATGTTTCCTGCTCAATTATCCAAACACTGTTGTATGGGTAATGTCAAGAAATTTCTCTCCCCATACTTAAAGAATTTTCTACATTATATCCTGTCATGGATATCATGCTCTACTTGTCCATGGGAAGGATATATCCCTGAAATATGTGTTTAAACACATTTTCCTTTCCATTGTTCTGTTTAAATCTGATGATCACCTTTTCCTTTCCATTGTTTTGTTTAACCTTATTGGTGATATATATGATCTAAGCAGTAATATTCTCCTGCTTATGTAAACACCATGGTGTACAACTCAGTCAGTAAGACCCTGTTACTATTGTTGATGATATTCCGGTAACCACCGATGGGCGAGAACTTTGCCTATTGGTCCGCCTTGTTTCGACGAGCAGGAAAATGGTTCTCTTCGTCCCTCGCCCTTGGTACTGACATTGTTGCCGACATAACTGATAGGATATCCTCTGACATGCCTTGCTTGCATGATTGTGCAAGACGTCATCGCTTTTCCTACTTTTAACCCACATTGTGGGCCCATAACCCACAGTTCCACAGGATTGAAACCTGACTCTCCTATACACCCTGTTGTCGAAGTTATTCCTCGCGCTTGGCTTCGTATTTAATTCACGGGCCACCTTCCTAATGCTCTATTCTGGTATCAGACGCAATACTTACTCTCGCTGCTCTGAAACCCTTTCTCACTCTGGTTCAGACTTCGAGCAACTATCTATCCACTTGGAACCTCTTATTGTACCTTCGTACCTTACTCTTGATGTATTCGATATGTTCAACTCAGGAGATAATCTTATGCTCATTCATGGGTTAACCCCCAGATTGTTTCCCTCATAAGCATTCTGTCATAGCCGAGCTGCCCCTTACCTATTCGTAAGTACGTTGGAGTTCCCGAGAAAAGAATGACATCACAATGATAACCTGAAGCAGACAAATGAAGACTTCAATGTAATGGATTGACCTCTTCGAGAAGAGCAACCAAACCTGAGAAGACCCGTTAGAATTTCATAACCAAACCCCTTTCCCCTTACTCCCGCTCCTAAATCTTGGGACGAGATTTCTTGTAGTGGAGGAGAATTGTGACGTCCGGATAATTAGGCTACAGTAATCCCACGTTAACGATGCCACGTCACTTTGATTACTGTTAGTAATCTCACGTTAGTTCGAAACCGATTCAAATTCAAAATCAAAATCAAGCAAACAATAAAAGTTTTTCAAATATTAAAACTAAAATGTTCAATAAATAGTAGATAAATCAGAGGCTATGATAAAATTGTAAACAACATTATTGAAATTTGATAAGTGACTTAAACAACCTCAAACAATGGCTGAAAACATTATTTACTAACCTTTTTTATTAATAAATAATAAATATGAAATGATAATTACCCCAAACTAGTTTTTGGTGGTAGGATATATTGTGTTGTGAATTGTGGGCCAACTCTCATATTTTACAAAACTCATTTGGTGCCCAAACAATTAGCTAAAACAGAAAAGAGATATAAAAACAGAAAGCAAAAGAAAAACAAAGAAAAGCCCCCTGGCCCAACTGGGCTTTAGCCCAGTCGACCGGCCCACCGACGCTGGCCCACCCCACTCCCCTTATCCCCCTCACTGAAACCCTAGCCCGATCCCACTCCCCACTCTCCCCCCCACTCCCCACGCCTCCCTCTCGATCCCATCTGGATCGGGGAGGGGGCCCGACCACGACGCCACCCGGATCGATCCCGGCGCCACTCACCACCCTGCCGCCCTCGTCACCGGTGGCTCGGTCGCTGGCCCCCGCCCTCATCCTCGCGCCCCGTCCCCTCTCCATCGACGGCGCCCCTCGCTGCGATGGCCGTGACCGCGCCCTCGACGCCCGCCGCTGCCTCGACCACGCCTCCCCGCCCAAACCGCCACCTCGCCGGAGCTGCCCCGCCGTCCTCTCCGTCGCGGCCTCAACTCCTCCCCGAGCCCACTGCCCTTGACCCCACGATCGCCGGTGAGGCCCCGGGCCTCTCCTCTCCCCTATCCCCGTATGCACGCACACGCGCCGACTGGCCTTGCCCATGAGCTCCTCCCCTTCTCTCTTCCTCTGTCCGTCACCGCGCCGGACCACCACCACTTACGGGCGCCGACCGCGCTCACTGCGGCCCCGCCCCCTCCCCCCCCGGCGTGTCATCGTGTGTGCCCGCGCCCGCCTCCGTGCGCGTGCATGCACTCGCTCATGCGCCGCGCCGCGCCTGCCCGCACGGCCCCGCCGCAGCCTCCACACCGCTCACTGCCGACCCCTTCCCACCCCCCGCGTCCCTCGCTCGCTGCCGAGGCCTTCGCTCGGGACCGTGCCCGCTCCGCTCCGGCCATCCCACTTGACGCGCTCCGCCGTCCTCCCCGACCGTGGCCTCTGCCCGCGACCGCACGCGCCCCTCCGTCCCATGGCCGCGCCCCTGACACGCCAGCGCATCGTCGCCGCTCTCTGGCGCGACCACCGTTGCCGCTGCCGCAGCGCTCCGCTCGCCGTTCCGCTGCTCTGCCGCTGCCGCCGACCGCGGCCTTGCTCCGTCGCCCGCCCGTCGCCTCTGGCCGGCCTCGACGGGCGCTTCGCCCGCTGCCCGCATGCCCGTTCGGGCCACGCCCGATAGGCCCCCTGGGGGCAATGACACGTGGGCCCGCCCCAGATCAAACAAAATAAATAAATAAATAAATAAAATAAATAATCAATTAATTAAATTAATAAATCCTAATTAACTAATCTAATTAACTAGTTAGTTTAATTAAACAGTAATTAGATTAGTTAAAACCTAATTAGACTAAATAGTCTAATTAGGTTTTAACTAATCTAATTACTGTTTAATTACGAACGGGACCCACATGTCAGGTTGACCAGGTCAACTGCTGACGTCATGCTGATGTCAGCAAACACTGTTCTGGATAATGTTGATTTAAATAATTAAATAAATCCTAAAATTGATTTAAATCTTTTAAAATTAATATAAAATAAACCGTAGCTCATATGGAAAAACTTTGTACATGAAAGTTGTTCAGAACGACGAGACGAATTTGGATACGCAGCCCGTTCGTCCGCCACGCGTCCCTAGCATAGTGAGCCTGCAACATTTCACCTCCGGTTCATCTGTCCGAAAACGCGAAACACCGGGGATACTTTCCCGGATGTTATCCCCCTTCACTAGTATCACCTAATACCGCGTTAGGGCACCCCTAGCACCGTTACTTGTCTTGTCATGTATCGTTATGCATCTGTTTGCATTATATTCATTGTTTCTTCCCCCCTCTTCTTCCGCTAGACACCGAGACCGACGCCGCTGCTACCCAGTACGACTACGGTGTTGACGACCCCTCTCTCTTGCCAGAGCAACCAGGCAAGCCCCCCCCCCCTTGATCACCAGATATCGCCTACTCTCCTCTATACTGCTTGCATTAGAGTAGTGTAGCATGTTACTGCTTTCCGTTAATCCTATTCTGATGCACAGCCTGTCCTTGCTACAGTTGTTACCTTTACCTGCTATCCTACCGCTTAGTATAGGATGCTAGTGTTCCATCAGTGGCCCTACACTCTTGTCCGTCTGCCATGCTATACTACTGGGTCGTGATCACTTCGGGAGGTGATCACGGGCATGCTATATACATTGCACTGTTACATTACCTGTGATACTGTTCGGAGATGGGGGCTGAAGGGGTAGGTGGCTCCATCCCGGTAGAGGTGGGCCTGGGTTCCCGACGGCCCCCGACTGTTACTTTGAGGCGGAGCGACAGGGCAGGTTGAGACCACCTAGGAGAGAGGTGGGCCTGGCCCTAGTCGCCCTTCGCGGATACTTAACACGTTTAACGAGATCTTGGTATTTGATCTGAGTCTGGCCACTGGCTTATACGCACTAACCATCTACACGGGGACAGTTATGGGCACTCGACATCGTGGTATCAGCCGAAGCACTTCGTGACGCCAGCGACTGAGCGGCGCGCGCCGGGTTGCACCGCGTAACGTGACTTCCTTTGTAATGGAGGTTGCTAGGTCTGCTCTCCGGCCGCGTACGCAACGTGCAGGTGTGCTATGGGCGATGGGCCCAGACCCCTGTGCGCTTAGGTTTAGACCGGCGTGCTGGCCTCTCTGTTGTGCCTAGGTAGGGCTGCGACGTGTTGATCTTCCGAGGCTGGGCATGACCCAGGAAAGTGTGTCCGGCCAAATGGGATCGAGCGTGCTGGGTTATGTGGTGCACCCCTGCAGGGAAGTTAATCTATTCGAATAGCCGTGATCTTCGGTAACAGGACAACTTGGAGTTGTACCTTGACCTTATGACAACTAGAACCGGATACTTAATAAAACACACCCTTCCAAGTGCCAGATACAACCGGTGATCGCTCTCTCACAGGGCGACGAGGGGAGGATCATCGGTTAGGATTATGCTATGCGATGCTACTTGGAGGACTTCCGTCTACTCTCTTCTACATGTTGCAAGATGGAGGTTACCAGAACCGTAGTCTTCGAAAGAACTAGCTATCCCCCTCTTATTCCGGCTTTCTGCAGTTCAGTCCACATATGACAGCCTTATTCCAGTTGATACCAATGCATACATATGTAGTATATCTCCTTGCTTGCGAGTACTTTGGATGAGTACTCACGGTTGCTTTCTCCCTTTTTCCCCCTATCCCTTCTACCTGGTTGTCGCAACCAGATGTTGGAGCCCAGGAGCTAGACGCCACCTTCGACGACGACTCCTACTACACCGGAGGTGCCTACTACTACGTGATGCCCGCTGACGACGACCAGGAGTAGTTAGGAGGATCCCAGGCAGGAGGCCTGCGCCTCTTTCGATCTGTATCCCGGTTTGTGCTAGCCTTCTTAAGGCAAACTTGTTTAACTTATGTCTGTACTCAGATATTGTTGCTTCCGCTGACTCGTCTATGATCGAGCTCTTGTATTCGAGCCCTCGAGGCCCCTGGCTTGTAATATGATGCTTGTATGACTTATTTTATTTGTAGAGTTGTGTTGTGATATCTTCTCGTGAGTCCTTGATCTTGATCGTACACATTTGCGTGCATGATTAGTGTACGATTAGATCGGGGGCGTCACAATTTACTTGAGTCCTCTTTGGCACACGTCGGGATACATACTTGATCCTTCTACCTTCTGGGGTGGTAAGCAAAATTGACTTACTAGCACATTCAATATTCCCTTCATACTTTGATAACCAATCCATGCCTAATATCACATCAAATCCTTGGGATTCCAATACTATTAGGTCTTAGGGAAAAACATAGTTACCAATCCTTAATGGTAACCGATCACACCATAGAGTAGCCATATATTCTGCTCCAGGCGAGGTTACTAGCATGGGTGACCTAAGGGCTTGGGTTGACAGTTTATACTTATCCACGAATCCCCTTGATATGTATGAATGTGATGCACCAGTATCGAAAAGAACGAGTGCAGTAAATGACTTAACCAAAAACTTACCGATTACTGCATCCGGCTGATCTTCAACCTCCTCCACATTAACGTGGTTCACCTGCCCCCTGTTGAAAGGGTTCGGCTTCTTCCCGGAGTTTCCATTGCCATTTCCATTTTGTAATTCAGGACATTCATTGGCATAATGTCCGGTCTTCTGGCACTTAAAGCAAGTGACTTGGCTCAGGTCTTTCTTGGCTGGGGTTGATGCGTTGGTGCGGTTCTGGCCGTTGCTTCCTCCATTCCCATTACCATTCTTGGGGCCATTGTGATTGTGCGAGCTACCTCCTCCATGGGTATGCTGAAAATGTCCTCCCAGTCTAGGGGTAAATCGTGGCTTCGGCTGAGCTCCTGAATTGTACTTTCCTTGTGCATACTTCCTCTTGCGATTTTCAATTTGCTGCTGCTTCCCTTCAACCATAAGAGCATGATCTACCAACTCCTGGTAGTTGTTGAAGGTTGCTACCATCAACTGCATGCTCAACTCATCATTCAGTCCTTCTAGAAATTTCTCCTGCTTAGCTGCTTCCGTAGCAACGTCATCTGGGGCATAACGTGCTAATTTACTAAAGTCCTCCACATACTGGCCAACTGTCCGTCCTCCTTGGCGCAAGTTGCGAAACTCTCGCTTCTTCAAGGCCATAGCTCCTGCTGAAACATGGGCAGTTCGAAAAGCCTGCTAAAACTGGTCCCATGTGACAGTGTCGACAAGGAAAGTGGCTGTGAAATTCTCCCACCATGATGCTGCGGGTCCTTCAAGCTGATGTGCGGCAAACTTCACCTTCTCCGCATCCGTGCATCCTGCTGTGGTCAACTCTCTAGCTGTCTTGTGGAGCCAATCATCTGCTACTATTGGCTCGGTGCTACTGGAAAACACCGGCGGATTCAGCCTAAGAAAACGGGCTAAATTATCAACAGGTGGTGGTGGGTTGTTGTTGTTGTTCCCCTGATTCTGATTCTGGACTAGCAACTGCATCAATGTGTTCTGCTGCTGGATCAACTGAGTGAGCTCCGGTGGAAAGGTAAATCCGGGGTCACGTCTCGGAGGCATCTGAGGGTTTAGAAAAGATGAGATTTAAGAATAGAGGGGGTCTAAAGAGAAAACACTACCCATATGCACATGAGGCAAAAGCAAACAATTCACTTCATTCATTCAATCAAACAAGGGCATACAATCGATCTAACTATCGCAAAAGTGCTCGAACTATAATATTTACATGGTGGACTACTACTACTGATGAGGTGGTCTACTAGAAATATTCTTCGGTTGCAGACTCCATGATATCTTCTCCGGCTTCATCAACATAGTCATCATCGCTATCATCTGGATCCGAGTCGGTGTCGTCGATGATGATGTAGTCTTCCGGGCGAATCTCCTTGGGTTCTTCGTCTTCATCTACTGGTGTAGGGCCTCCCATAAATATCCCGATCTTCATTGTTAGGTTGGCATTCTTGTCTACTAATACTTCAATTTCTTCTTCATAATCGTCACGTGTAGCCTTGAGTTCTTCCTCCAGTTCCTTGATTCTTGTCCTCGCCTTCTTCAGGTCTATCATGTCGGCGCACATCTGGTTCTCCTGTCGTCGAATGTGCTGGTTTAACTCCTGGATAAAAGATGCAACTGATCTATCCTTCCTGGTGCTGATCATCTCCTAGTGCTCATCTCGGCGTCCACAAATCTGGTAGATAGTATCCTTGAGATCATTGCGGTAGGCTTCTCCAATGCATCCCATGGCGATGTGAGCTGCCATGCTCTTTACTAGACTCCAAGTTGGTGCATTAAAAGAAAACTCTATGGGCTCAGTGACTGGCATGAACGTCCTTCCTGGAACTTGAACTTGAATCATCCAGCGCTCTTCTTCAGGTAGAGTGGCGTTGTAGGTTCCGGTGAAGCTTGGTACTCCTATGTTCAGGTATCTAGTGACTTCCTTCAAGTGACGTCCAAAGGGTGTATCTTCATCCGGTAGTGACTCTGATACCATCTCTGTAGCGACCAGACCTTAGACGGTCCAATCTCTATGCTCCGGTCTCATCCATGGATCAGTAATGCTGACACCACACAGTACTTTGAAGGATTTATAACAGAGTAGCAATCACACACTTATTACATCGAGTGTCTCAAAAGAGAACTTATTACAATAAATATGGCTTAAGGCCATCTAATAGCGATAACGGCGGAAGGCTTGGAAGATAAGTGAGTCCATCAACTCCAACGGCATCACTGAGTATAGAACCACGACCTAAAAACTCCTTAATCGTCGTCTAAAAAGTCTGCAACATTAATCGTGGCAGCCCGAAAACGGGTCAGCACATGGAATATGCTGGCAATGTAACACATAGAGAGTAATGGAATGAAACAGCTATTCTATATGCATATTTGGCTGGTGGAAAGCTCTATGGTTACAATTTTGCGAAAAGCCAATTTTTCCCTACTGCAAAGGAATAAAATTTATTTAACTATCATGGTGGTTGTTAAACATTGAGAATGGTTGCCAGCATTCTCAATCCCAATTAAACATCATTAAACAAAACCCAACAAAATTAATTTTAGAGTAACATGTTGAGATTCACATGATAATCCAAGTACTAGATACTCAAGATGTCCATAACCGGGGACACGGCTAACCATGATTAGTTTATACAATCTGCAGAGGTTTGCGCACTTTTCCCCACAAGACTCGATCGCCTCCGTTTGGTTTCTCGCACTACATGGTGTTTGAGAAGACGGATGACCGAGACATAGTCTTTCAGATGCGCTAGCGCCTTACGATCGGGTAGACCGTACCACCTACATCCCCTACATCTACTAGTCTACCACTGTAAGAGTTCGCATGACTTAGTCAACTATGCTAGAGCCCATAATAGCTTGTGGCTGCACACGGAAGTTTCTAGCATGAATAATCTCATGATCCCTTTGAGCCTGGATGGCGGTCCAAAAGAAAACAGGCAATCCTGGAATACCAGGTACCTCAATCCACCTAGATGTTTGTTTAAGTTGCCACCTTAGATAAACCATTAATTAACAATACTCACATCTGTCATGGATATCACTCACCCAATCCACGTCTACTAGCATAGCATGGCACAATAAGCAAACGTAGAAGTAACTTCCAAAGGTTTGATAATAAACAGGTAATAGGTACTACCTCAACTACTTCCCATCCCACAATTTAATTAGATCATAATCATGCAATGTGAAAGGATTGATCTAATGCAATAAAACTGGGCAGTAGGAGGTATGATCAAAGTGTTACTTGCCTTGCTGATGATCCGCAAAACCTAGAGATTCAAAGTAACAGGCGGCACACTCCGGGTATTCTGTCGCAGGCAAACAAACAAACATACAATAAGTACTCATCTAATGCACAAGTAAAATTCAAATAAGAGAACTAACCAGAAAGTTCAACTTAAGAACTCCGGTTTGCAAAAAGAATCAAATCGAACGAAGCAACGAAAGTCAAACGGCGAAAGAAAACAACTTCGTTCTACTAATCTGGATCTAAGGCAATTTTTACAGTGGCAAAAACTTGTTTAAGTTGGTTAAACGGATAGAGGGTTTCGAGATGAAACTCCAGGCGCTTGAATCGCCTGATTCCGATAAACGATCGAAAAGTTATACTAAAACGAAAATCGTGATCAAAAAATTATCGCGGAAAATCTGAGAAAAAGAAAAACGACGAACGGATTAACGAACGAATGTTCGTTAACCGGATCTAAACAACGAATACGTTCGTTAAAACGAACGTACGGGCGAACGCTCGTTATTTAGACTAAACCGAAAATAAAACCGATCTAATAAAAAAACAAAACCTAAAAAAACCGACGGAAAACCGATCGGTTTTTCAAGAAAAAAACAGGGCGCGGAAATTGAGGCGAACCTCGGGCGGCGTGCGGCGAGGCGGCGGCGGCGGCGGCGGGGTCCGGCGAGGCGGCGCGGCGGGCGGCGGCGCGGGCGGCGGCGTCGGGTGCGGGGCGGGGCTAGGGTTTGGCTCTGATGGGCTGCCCCGGTTTATAAAGCCTGTCGGGCCAGAGTCCCAGGCGGACACGGCCCGGTTAGGTCGGTGCGCTTTTTTTTTAAAATAATTATGCGCAGAAGAAAAATAAAAAGAAATACTAAACGGACTCCAAAAATCCCGAAATAAATTTTCCCCGACTTCTAAAATCAAGCCGGACAAAGTGAACATTTATTTGGGGCCTAAATGAAATTTTGAAAAACGCATATTTTTCCTAAATTCAAATAAAATATCGAAAAACTCTGAAATAAAATCTTATTTGATTTATTTATTAAATCCTCAGTATTTCTTTATTTTGGGAAAGTCATGTTATTCCCTCACTCATAATTTTGTAATATAAATAATTGATGATAAAATAAATAAAAATCAAATGATCCTATTCTCAATTTTTGAGAAAACTCAAATATGAAAATAATGAAATCCCCAACTCTCTCCGTGGGTCCTTGAGTTGCTTAGGATTTCTAGGATCAAAACCAAAAGCAAAATAAAATATGATATGCATTGATGATCTAATGTATAACATTCCAAATTGAAAATTTGGGATGTTACAGATCTCGTATAACAACTTATAACTATTAATCATATAATTTCATCACCAATTTTGTTCCCTTTTGATCCATCACTATAGATTTTCACATTTGTTCAAAACTGAAGAATTATTAAAAAAGCATCATTTCACGCTTCGAGTGTAGTATGTGCATCTATATGCACCTCAGATAGCAACTTAATTACATAAAGAAATCTGATAATCTGGTACATTTTTTAAACTTTTTGATCCATCATGGTAGATTTTTGATTTTTGCGAAACTGAAAACTTGTTTAAATTGCATTACCGGCAAGTGATAGAAGCCTTGCTTTGCGTCTTGTTTCGAAGTGGTCTATGCCGCCATTTGAAAATCCTACAGCTACTTATATATGTAGGAGTCACATTTTTTACTAGTTTTTAATAACCTTTTGATTTATTACTTTATATTTTCACCTCCTTTGAAAGTCGGAACTCATTTAAATGGGATATTTGACACATTATAACAGCCTTTCCATCATTCCATTCTTCGGGAGTAGTCTCGACCGCCGTATGGAAATCATAGAATAGCTTATCCACATAAATTGTTCATGTTTAGCACCTTTTCATAAACTTTTCATCCGTTACCGTCGATTTTTTATTCGCTAATAAGAGAACTTACTTAAATAGCATCATTTAGACATTTCGCCAGCATTTCTTCCATACAAGCATCGGAAGTTGTGTGGTTGACCATATGGATCTCGTATAACAACTTATAGCTATTAATCATATAATTTCATCATCAATTTTGTTCCCTTTAGATCCATCATTACAGATTTTCACTTTGTTCAAAACTAAAAACTTATTAATGAAGCGTCATTGACATATTCCGAAATTGTTTCCACCATTTCAAGCTTCGAGGGTAGTCCGTGCATCTATATACACCTCAGATCGCAACTTACCTACAAAAATCTGAAAAATTGGTACATTGTTAAACCGTTTTGATCCATCAAGGTAGATATTCTATTTTTGCAAAGCTGAAAACTTGTTTAAATAGCATTATCGACAAGTTATAGAAGCCTTGCTTCATTTCTTATTTCGAAGTTTTCTATGCCGCCATTTGAAAATTCTACAATAACTTCTATACGTAGGAGTCACATATTTTTTTGTAGTTTTTCATAACCTTTTGATTTATTACTTTACATTTTCTCTTCCTTTGAAACTCAGTACTCATTTAAATAGGACATTCAACGCATTATAACAGCCTTTCCATCATTCCATTCTTCGAGAGTAGTCTCGACCGCCGTATGGAAGTCATAGAAGAGCTTGTCCACATAAATTATTCATGTTTAGCACCTTTTCATAAACTTTTCATCCGTTGCCGTTGATTTTTTTTCGCTAAAAAGAAAACTTAATTAAATAGCAACATCTAGACATTCCAACAACATTTCTTTATTTCAAGCATCGAAAGTTGTATGTTTGACCATATGGATGTCGTATAACAACTTATAACTAGTAATCATATAATTTCATCACCAATTTAGTTCCCTTTTGATCCATCACTATAGATTTTCACTTTGTTCAAAACTAAACAATTATTTAAAATGCATCATCGACATATTCTGAAATTGTTTCCAGCATTTCATGCTTCGAGGGTAGTATGTGCATCTATATGCACCTCAGATAGCAACTTAATTACATAAAGAAATCTGATAATCTATCACATTTTTTAACCTTTTTGATTCATCATGGTAGATTTGCGATTTTTGCGAAACTGAAAACTTGTTTAAATTGCATTACAGACAAGTGATAGAAGCCTTGCTTCGTTTCTTGTTTCGAAGTGGTCTATGCCGCCATTTGAAAATCGTACAACAACTTATATATGTAGGAGTCACATATTTGTTTACTAGTTTTTAATAAAGTTTTGATTTATTATTTTACATTTTCTCCTCCTTTGAAAGTTGGAACTCATTTAAATGGGATATTTGACAGATTATAACAGCTTTTCCATCATTCCATTCTTCAAGAGTAGTCTCGACCGCCGTATGGAAATCATAGAATAAGTTATCCACATAAATTGTTCATATTTAGCACCTTTTCATAAACTTTTCATCCGTTACCGTCGATTTTTTATTCGCTAAATGTAGCGACCAGACCTCAAACAGTCTGATCTCTGTGCTCCGGTGTCATCCCTGGATCAGTAATGCTGACACCACTAAGTAGTCGGAGGATTTATAGCAGAGTAGCAATCACACACTTAATACATAGAGTGTCTCAAAAGAGAACTTATTACAATAAATATGACTTAAGGCCATCTAATAACGATAACAGTGGAAGGCTTGGAAGATAAGTGAGTCCATCAACTCCAACGGCATCACTGAGTATAGAACCACGACCTAAAAACTCCTTAATCGTCGTCTGAAAAGTCTGCAACATTAACGTTGCAGCCCGAAACGGGTCAGCACATGGAATATGCTGGCAAGGTAACACATAGAGAGTAATGGAATGAAACAGCTATACTATATGCATATTTTGCTGGTGGAAAGCTCTATGGTTACAGTTTTGCATAAAGCCAATTTTTCCCTACTTCAAAGGAATAAAATTTATTTAACTATCATGGTAGTTGTTAAACATTGAGAATGGTTGACAGCATTCTCAATCCCAATTAAGCATCATCATTAAACAAAACCCAATAGAATTAACTTTAGAGTAACATGTTGAGATTCACATGAAAATCCAAGTACTAGATACTCAAGATGTTCATAACCGGGGACACGGCTAACCATTATTAGTTTATTACACTCTGCAAAGGTTTGCGCACTTTTCCCCACAAGACTCGATCGGCTCTGTTTGGTTTCTCACACTACAGGATGTTTGAGAAGACGGATGACCGAGACATAGTCTTTCAGAAGTGCTAGCACCTTACGATCGGGTAGACCGTACCACCTACATCCCCTACATCTGCTAGTCTACCACTGTAATAGTTCGCATGACTTAGTCAACTATACTAGAGCCCATAATAGCTTGTGGCTGCACACAGAAGTTTCTAGTATGAATAGTCTCATGATCCCTTTGAGCCTGGGTGGCAGTCCAAAAGAAAACAGGCAAGTCCTGGAATACCCAGGTGCCTCAATCCACCCAGATGTGTGTTTAAGTTGCCACCTTAGTTAAACCATAAATTAACATAACTCACATCTGTCATGGATATCACTCACCCAATCCACGTCTACTAGCATAGCATGGCATAATAAGCAAACGTAGAAGTAACTCCCAAAGGTTTGATAATAAACAAGTAATAGGTACTACCTCATCTACTTCCCATCCCACAATTTAATTAGATCCTAATCATGCAATGTGTGAGGATTGATCTAATGCAATAAAACTGGGTAGTAGAAAGGTATGATCAAAGTGTTACTTGCCTTGCTGATGTTCCGCAAAACCTAACGATTCGAGGTAACAAGCGGCGCACTCTGGGTACTCTATCGCAGACAAACAAACAAGCATACAATAAGTACTCATCTAATGCACAGGTAAAACACAAATAAGAGATCTAACCAGAAGGTTCAAGTTAAGAACTCCGGTTGGAAAAAAGAATAAAATCGAACGAAGCAACGAAAGTCAAACGGCGAAAGAAAACAACGTCGTTCTAGTAATCTGTATCTAAGGCAAATTTTATAATAGAAAAATCTTGTTTAAGTTAGTTAGACGGATAAAGGGTTTCGAGACGAAACTCTAGGCGCTTGAATCGCCTGATTCCGATAAACGAGCGAAAAGTTATACTAAAACGAAAATCAGATCAGGAATCGCCATCAGAAAAATCGCGGATTAAATCCGAGAAAAAGAAAAACGACGAACGCTCGCTAGAACGAACGAACGGACGAACGCTCGCTATTTAAATAAACCAGAAAAACGGATCTATTTAAAAAAACCGAAACTAAAAAAACTGACGAGAACCAATTTTTTTTAAAAAAACATTAGCACGGAAGTCGAGGCGGCGGCGAACCTCGGCGGCGGCGGCGGCGCTGGGCGTCGGCGGCGGCGAGTGGCGGCGGTGCGAGGATCGAGGGTGGGCGGGGCTGGCGGCTAGGGTTTCTCCCGGGGGGGCTGGGCCGGCTTATATTGCCTAGTCGGGCCAGAGTCCTAGTCGGACACGGCCCGTTAGGTCGGTTCATTTTTTTTAAATTATTCCGCTCGGAAGAAAAATAAAAAGAAATACTAACCAGACTCCAAAAATTCTGAAATAAATTTTCACGGGCTTCTAAAATCAAGCCGCACAAGGTGAACATTTATTTGGGACCTAAATGCAATTTTAAAAAACGCACATTTTTCCTAAATTCAAATAAAACACCGAAAAACTCCGAAATAAAATCTTATTTGATTTTATTATTAAATCCTCAATATTTCTTTATTTTGGGAAAGTCATTTTATTCCCTCTCTCATATTTTTGTAATAGAAATAATTGATGATAAAATAAATAAAATCAAATGATCCTATTCTCAAAATTTGAGAAAACTCAAATATGAAAATTACGAAATCCCCAACTCTCTCCGTGGGTCATGGAGTTGCGTAGAATTTCTAGGATCAACCAAAAGCAAAAAAATATATGATTTGCAATGATGATCTAATGTATAACATTCCAAATTGAAAATTTGGGATGTTAAACTAAAAAGAAAACTTACTTAAATAACATCATTTAGACATTCCACCAGCATTTCTTCCATACAAGCATCGGCAGTTGTATGTTTGACCATATGGATCTCATATAACAACTTATAACTAGTAATCATATAATTTCATCATCAATTTTGTTCCCTTTAGATCCATTATTAATGAAGCGTCCTCGACATATTCCGAAATTGTTTCCACCATTTCATGCTTCGAGGGTAGTCCGTCCATCTATATGCACCTCAGGTAGCAACTTACCTACAAAAATCTGATAATTTGGTACATTTTTTAAACTGTTTTGATCCATCAAGGTAGATATTCTATTTTTGCGAAACTAAAAACTTGTTTAAATAGCATTATCGACAAGTTATAGAAGCCTTGCTTCATTTCTTATTTCGAAGTTTTCTATGCCGCCATTTGAAAATTCTACAATAACTTCTATATGTAGGAGTCATATATTTTTTTGTAGTTTTTCATAACCTTTTGATTTATTACTTTACATTTTCTCCTCTTTTGAAACTCAGTACTCATTTAAATAGGACATTCAACGCATTATAACAGCCTTTCCATCATTCCATTCTTCGAGAGTAGTCTCGACTGCCGTATGGAAGTCATAGAAGAGCTTGTCCACATAAATTATTCATATTTAGCACATTTTCATAAAATTTTGATCCGTTGATGTTGATTTTTTTTTCGCTAAAAAGGAAACTTAATTAAATAGGATCATTTGGACATTCCAACAACATTTATTTATTTCAAGCATCCAATGTTGTATGTTTGACCACATGGATCTCGTATAACAACTTATAACTATCAATCATATAATTTCATCACCAATTTTGTTCCCTTTTGTGACGCCCGGATAATCAAGCTACAGTAACCTCTGCTAATGATGCCACGTCACCACTCTTACTGTTGTAAATCTCACGATGGTTCAATCCCATTCGAATTCAAAAAATTCAAAATCAGGTCAAATGGTAAAGTTCTCAAACATTAAAATTAAAATGTTCTAGAGGTGGCAAATAATGCTTAGGTAATTATGGTGGAGGATCACATTTTTATAAAATAATTAAAAGCACTAAACTAAATAAAACAGTGGCTTATACAAATAATTAGATGCATTTTATAAATATTAAAACATTAAACTATTTTATTAGGTATGAGAAATTAATGTGGCAATAGAGTATTTATAAATACTAATTTAGGGGCTAGTGGTATATTTTATAAAACTAAAAATAAATAAAACAAAAGAAACTACAAAAAACAGAAACAAACAAAAAAAGGGAAAGAGAGAAAGGCCCCCACTGGGCTTCGGCCCAGCAGGCCGGCCCACTCGGCCACAGGCCCAGGCCGCCCCCCCACTCCCCCCTCCTTATCCACTCCCCCTGTAACCCTAACCACCCACACCCCCACTCGCTCCCTCCCCCTCCCCCCGATCCAGTTCTGGATCGGGATCGGGCCGACGCCCCGCGCCCCCCCCCCCCACGACGCTGCCGCTCCGTCCCCATCGCCAATCCCGCCGCCCGCCGTCGCCGTGGACCGCTTCACCATCGTCACCCGCCTTCGTAGACCATCGCCGCCGCACGAGGACCCGAAGCCGCCTGACGATGCCCCGCCGTCGCCGCGTCCCCGTCCTCCTCCCCGCCGGACTGCGCCCACCTCCCCGACGCCGCGACGACGCCTCGTCCCCGTCCTCCTCCTCGACGAGCTCCATCGAGCCTCGTCGCCCCGTGCCCCCTACAACGCTGGTGAGGCCATCGGCCTCCGCCCCCCTCTTCTCCCCCTGTCTAATCTCGCATCGGCGCCGCCGTGCCCGTCTGCCCTTGCTCGCGCGCGTGCTCGCGCTCCCCACGCCTGGACCCGCATCCCCCTTCCCCGTGCCTCGGCCCCCGCATGCCGGTGCTTGCCGGCGTGCGCCCGCTGCTCCCTGCGACGCCCGCCTCCCTCCCGCTCGCAGCCATGCCCGCAGCCCCCCCCACTACCGCGTCGCCTGGCCTTGCCGTTCCGCCTCGCCGGGCCTCGCCGTTCACCGTTCTCGCCCGCGCCGGCCGGCTGCACCGGCCGCGCCGAGCAGACCCCGCTCCGGCCTCACCTTGCTACCAGGCGGGCTGCGGCTTCGCCCGCACCCGCATGCCCGCACGTCCCGACCACCGAGGCCCCCTGCCCGCCATCGCTCCGGCCACCGCCGCCCTTGCGCCCGCTCGCCGCCGGTCGGTTTTGCCCGCCCCTGGGCGTGCGCCCGTTCGGGCTATGCCCGCAACCAGCGCCCAAAACCGCTAGGCCTCTGGGCCATTGACACGGGGTCCCAGCCCCAGAACGTTTTGTAAAAAAAAGGAATTAAAAATAATATGTAAAATAAATATATAATTAATTAATTAATAAAAATTAATTGATTAATAATTGAAATAGTTAATGAATTAATTAAGTTAATTAACCATGTTTAATTAAACTAATTAAGTAGATAGTTTAATTAAACCCTAATTAGACTAAACAGTCAATGACCAGTGGGTCCCACATGTCAGTTGACCAGTCAACACCTCTGTTGACTGCTAACGTCATGATGACGTCAGCAAGCACTGTTCTGGATAATGTTGTATTAAAATAATTAAATAAATCCTAAAAATGATTTAAATCTTTTAAAATTAATAGAAAATAAACCGTAGCTCAGATGGAAATACTTTGTACATGAAAGTTGCTCAGAACGACGAGACGAATTCGGATACGCAGCCTGTTTATCCGCCACGCATCCCTAGCATAGTGAACACGCAACTTTCCCCCTCTGTTTCATCTGTCCGAAAACGCGAAACACCAGGGATACTTTCCCGGATGTTTCCCCCCTTCACCGGTATCACCTCATACCGCGATAGGGCACCCCTAGCACCGATACTTGTCATTTCATGCATCGCTATGCATCTGTTTGCTTAAATATTTATTGTTTCTCCCCCCTCTTCTCTCGCTAGACACCGGGACCGACGCCGCTGCTACCCAGTACGACTACGGAGTTGACGATCCCTCTCTCTTGCCAGAGCAACCAGGCAAGCCCCCCCTTTGATCACCAGATATCGCCTACTCTTCTCTATACTGCTTGCATTAGAGTAGCGTAGCATGTTACTGCTTCCCGTTAATCCTATACTGATGCATAGCCTGTCCTTGCTACTACTGTTGTTACCTTTACCTGCAATCCTAATGCTTAGTATAGGATGCTAGTTTATCATCAGTGGCCCTACATCCTTGTCCGTCTGCCATGCTATACTATCGGGCCGTGATCACTCGGGAGTTGATCACGGGTATATACTATATACTTTATACATGATACATGTGGTGACTAAAGACGGGTCGGCTTGAGGAGCACCCGCGAGTGGAGTTTTGAGGCGGAGCGGCAGGGTAGGTTCCGACCACCTAGGAGAGAGGTGGGCCTGGCCCTGGTCGGCGTTCGCGGATACTTAACACGCTTAACGAGATCTGGGTATTTGATCTGAGTCTGGCCATTTGGTCTATACGCACTAACCATCTACGCGGGAGTAGTTATGGGTATCCCGGCGTCGTGGTATCAGCCGAAGCCTTCGTGACGTCAGCGACTGAGTGGCGCGCGCCGGATTGGACTGGAAGGCCACTAGGCTAGGTCTGCTTTCGGCCGCGTTCACAACATGGAGGTGTGCTAAGGGCGATGGGCCCAGACCCCTGGGCGCTTAGGTTTAGACCGGCGTGCTGACCTCTCTGTTGGTCTAGGTGGGGCTGCGACGTGTTGATCTTCCGAGGCCGGGCATGACCCAGGAAAGTGTGTCCGGCCAAATGGGATCGAGCGTGTTGGGGTATGTGGTGCACCCCTGCAGGGAAGTTAATCTATTCAAATAGCCGTGATCTTCGGTGACAGGACGATTTGGAGTTGTACCTTGACCTTATGACAACTAGAACCGGATACTTAATAAAACACACCCTTCCAAGTGCCAGATACAACCGGTGGTTGCTCTCTCTCAGGGCATCGAGGGGAGGATCATCGGGTAGGATTATGCTATGCGATGCTACTTGGAGGACTTCAGTCTACTCTCTTCTACATGCTGCAAGACGGAGGCTACCAGAAGCGTAGTCTTCGAAAGGACTAGCTATCCCCCTCTTATTCCGGCTTTCTGCAGTCCAGTCCACATATAATACCCTTATTCCATTTGATACCAATGCATACATATGTAGTGTAGCTCCTTGCTTGCGAGTACTTTGGATGAGTACTCACGGTTGCTTTGCTCCCTCTTTCCCCCCTTTCTATACCGATTGCTGCGACCAGACGATGGAGCCCAGGAGCCAGACGCCACTGTCGATGACGACTACTACTACTCGGGAGGTGCCTACTACTACGTGCAGCCCGCTGACGACGACCAGGAGTAGTTTAGGAGGATCCCAGGCAGGAGGTCTGCGCCTCTTTCGATCTGTATCCCAGTTTGTGCTAGCCTTCTTAAGGCAAACTTATTTAACTTATGTCTGTACTCAGATATTGTCGCTTCCGCTGACTCGTCTATGATCGAGCTCTTGTATTCGAGCCCTCGAGGCCCCTGGCTTGTAAAATGATGCTTGTATGACTTATTTTATTTGTAGAGTTGTGTTGTGATATCTTCCCGTGAGTCCTTGATCTTGATCGTACATGTTTGAGTGTATGATTAGTGTACGGTCAAACGCAGGGGCGTCACAAGTTGGTATCAGAGCCGACTGCCTATAGGAATCCCCCTTCCACACTCCTTGGCCGAAGTCGAGTCTAGACAATACAAAACTTTCTACTAACATGGTTGTGTGTCTTACGGGCCCACGTCGCCATTTGGGTGGTATTAGGATCTTTTATTCCTCGTCTATACTCTGGGACTGTGATCTCTCATCTACTCGGGTTAAATGATTTTGCTAACTCTAATTCTAGGTTCTCGTAAATACTTCCTCCCGAAGATCCCCTCCCTCCAGATGATTGCTTTATGCACTGAAGGATTTCCAAAGATACTCTGTGATGTTCTCTTGAGACTTTGTGCTCATTGCGTTAGCAATTCCCTTGCATCGTCAACCCCTATAGATAACTACATGCACTTCCCATTCTTACCTTAGTCCCCAGTTGCTCTTGTTATTACGAGATACCAGAAAATATTCGTTGTTGTTCCGAAAATCCTTGTGCCTACTGCCTGACAGTTCCTTGTCACTTAAATACACCTACAAATTAATCCTCACACACACCAAGGATTTGTTTCTCCCCAGTTGTTCAATTGTTTCACCAAAGTCTTCGAAATACTAATTGATCTTTCAAAAATCCTCAACCACCAGTTGTTCTTGAAATTCTTGCTTCCTTGCATTATGGTTAATCCCATAAGTATACAAATACTAGTGGCATCCTTGGTCACTATCATTTTTGAGTCCATTGATTCAATAAGTTGCAAATGTTCACAATCATCAGTCGAATCCTAGGATTATCCTTCCGGCTCAGACGTCACTTTAAACATGAGTTGGATCTCGACCAACCAAATTGCCATCGATTGTACCCCTAAGGCTATTCAACTTATCCACCCCTAGTTAGAGCATTGCTTCTGATCCCTTGTCTTGGAATTCATAATTCCTTTGCATTTGAGCTTTGAGTTAGTCAGTTGTTTCTATAATCTGACCTTGCATTCTTTCTTCCTCTGGTTGAGTACCGATGCTCACATCAGATCCCTTGTGGACCACCAGACCCTCTGTCGGATTTTACCTGACCGTATCCTTCATATTGAATAACCTTGTGAGCCTTTCCATGGGTATATAATGCCTTTGGTAAATTGTATTCTCTGCTTTGTGAACCATGCTCTACTTTCGAGCTTGTATTATTTACTCCGAAGTTTGTGGTATATGTTCCTAAGATACCCTGGTGGGTTGAACCTATGCCTTCCCTAATCCATGTGAACCCGAAAGATTTCACGGGTCATACTTATCTGGTATTGCACCAGGTAAAAATTTCAACAACTATTGTCATTTTCGAAATATGAGAGGTGAATGAAAGGTTATGCGTTGAACAAGTGGGAGTCGACCTTGAACCCTGTGTTCATGCCCATGGAAACGATGTATACCTTATCATGGAAACTTCTCTTAAAATAATTATCCCCTTGTTATAAGTTCATCTTGTACCTATGGACATGGTTCCGACCATGTTTCTCCTTGATTCCATTTCTCGTGCAAGTTTGAGCACTTGTCTTCTGTAGAGCATTACCCTAGTCCAACCACTACTATGATCTGTTGTCGAGTATTACCCCCTGGTATCTCGAGATTATCATCGAACTGTAAACTTCTTATGAGTTCTTCATCAAGTGCTACATTCTCACTAATTCAAATTTTTCACGGGCTCTGAGTTATTAAACACCCAAAGACATCGATAACTGACTGAAGTCCGCACCGCGATTAAACAAATCTTGGTAACCTTCATGACTTACGAGTTTGAACTCGGTCACGTCATTCCTAGCCTGCTTGGCCATATCCTTGTCATGCCGATTTTAAACTGTGCTACCTGGTCCTTCTTTCTAGAGCAAAAATTTTGAGGTGAGCTAATCTTACGTCGATCTTCCTCGTCATAACAATTGTCCTTGAATGACAAGCTTGATTTCAAGTTTGTGTCGTACCTATGGTTTCAATAACTTCTTGCTTCATCATTCCATTGACTTGATGTCATCGCCGATCGGTTACATCTTGTTGAAACTGCTCGACAAATGTGTCGTGATCATCATCAACATTTTGACCCCTTCCAAGATATCAATTGAATTCATGATGAGAAGTACCCTCCTTGCCCTCGATGAGTTGCGTTATCATTGACCACTTTATTGCCTTCTGTTCAACACAAACTTTTTCATGTCTCTAGCAACCATATTGCTTTTAAGTTAATGGTCGATATTTCATCCTTAGACTATTGGTTGTTGAATCACCTTTCTAACATTGTTCATGCTACCTAAGACCATATTTTGGGTGCACTTTTCAACCAATGCTTAATTGTGTATGTTTTCCTCGAGCAGACATCCTTATATCATTTGATCCGACAAATGTTATCTCCTTGTTCACATAAGTGTGGAAATCCATCTTTTGAAAATCTCAATGAATTGTTGCTGAGTTCATCAGCCACCTCTTCATCCTCTCCTTGGTTTTAATGATGAACTCTTGTTTTGGAACTTGCTTCCATAGTACATTTCCCGAGAATCTTACAATGTCGTCTCGTCAATTGTGATGCACCTTTTCTTCTCAGGCATCCTGAGTCTGAGGCATCCTGGCACCAATCAGATCTTAATCTCGGTCAGCTATGATGGTTGGAACATATTTCCAAGAGTTATTACATTGTACCTTATATATCGGTAAGGTGAGGTCATGCCTATCACACCTGGCCAGAGGACTTGTTGTTATAGATTCCTTTTCAGCAAGGTTATCCCTTCTTCCATGAGGGAATTGTAAGACCTATTCTTCAAGTTATTCCTGATGGATCCTTTGTGTCACCAGAGTGTGATCTTCACCTGTTGGCTATGTCAATGCTATCTCGAAGCATGTCTGTGGTACTCCAATTTTCAACAAGAACACTTATCCCAATGCTAATTGTTTCTTGCTCAATTATCCAAACACCGTTGTAGGGGTAATGTCATGAAAATTCTCTCCCCTACCTAAAGAGTTTTCTACATTATATCCTCTCATGGATATCATGCTCTACTTGTCCTTGGGAAGGATATACCCTTGAAATATGTGTTTAAACACATTTTCCTTTCCATTGTTCTGTTTAATCTGATAATCATATTTTCCTTTCCATTTGTTGGTTTAACGTTTCTTGTGATCTATATGTTCTAAGCAGTAATATTCTCCTGCTTATGTAAACACCTCGGTGTACAATTCTGTCGGCAAGACCCTGTTACTATTGTTGATGACATTCCAGTAGCCACTGATGGACGAGAACCTTGCCTATTGGTCCGCCTCATTCAATGAGCAGGAAAAATGGTTCTCATCGTCCCTCGCCCTTGGTACCAACATTGTTGACAACATAACTGACAGGCTATCCTCTGACATACCTTGCTATCTTGACCGTGCAAGACGTCAACGCCCCTTATCTACTTTTAACCCACATGGTGGGCCCATAACCCATAGGTCCCAGGATTGAAACCTGACTCTCCTGTATACACCCCTGTTCCCAAAGTCAATCCTCACGTTTGGCTTCGTATGTAATTCATGGGTCACCTTCCTAGTGATCTATTCTGGGATCAGACACAATACTTATTCTCGTTGCTATGAACCCCTTTTCACACTCCGTTTCAGGCAACGAGCGATTGCATGCCCGCTCGGAACTTCTCATGCGACCTTCATACTTTGCTCTCGATATATTATTAAGTTTCAATTTGAGAGTTACTTTCCGCCACCTCCCCCGATGTTATCTACCAGATAGACAACCTTGTAGAGGTCCGTTCTCCCGGAATACCCCCTTATTCTTTCATAAGTACGATGGAGTTCCCGAAGAAAGGATGACAACTTCATCATGATGCATTGGTGTATAGGTATGAAGATATCAACGCTATGGATCGACCTCTTCGAGAAGAGAAACCAAGAACGACGGGATTCGTTAGAATTTCGTAACCAAAACTTTCCCCCTTACACCCCTCTTAAATCCGGGGACGAGATTTCTTGTAGTGGAGGATAATTGTGACGCCCGGATAATTAGACTACAGTAATTCCCTGCTAATGATGCCATGTCACCTCGGTTACTGTTGATAATCTCGCGTTAGTTCGAAACAGGTTCGAATTCAAATTTAAAATCAAGCAAACAATAAAAGTTTTCAAATATTAAAACCAAAATTTTCATCGTGTGGTAAATAATCCCTAACTAGTTTTTGTGGTGGAACCAACATTTTACAAACTGTTTAAATTCCCTAAACTAATTAAAAATAGTGGTTGAAACAATAATTTAAATGCTTATCAAATAATAAAAATTCTAAAATAATTTATTTAAATGTTACACTTAATATGACAGTGGCCTAATTATTAATGCTAACATAGGTACTAACTTTCTGTCTTATAAACCTAAAACAAATAAAAGGAAATTAGGAAATAGAAAAGAAGAAATAAAAGAAAATAGAAAACATTAAGTAAACAAAAAAAGGACAAAAGGTCCCCTTCCCCACTGGGCCTCTTGGCCCAGTCGGCTCAGCCGACCAGGCCGACCCGGGCCACCCCTGCCTATACCCCCACCCAGCACGGTAACCTAGCCCACTACCCCACCACTCGCACCCCCACCCCCCACGATCCCCTTCCCTCCCCTCCCGAGCGGGATCGGGATCGGGCCAACGAACGGTCGCCGCCACCCAGGTCCTGCCGTCACTCTTCGGCCGACGCCGCCCTTCCCGTCGCCGGATCGTCGTCGCCCCGTCCTCGTCCTCCTCCCCGATCCAGAACCGGTTCAGGGCACGACCTCGACGCCGCCCCGCACCGCTGTCGCCGAGCACCATTCGCTGGAGCTCCTCCGTCGTCGCCGGATCTTGCATCCCCGTCCTCCTCCACAACGGCGTCCACAAGCCACGCCGACCCCCCTTCTCGTCATCGCTGTGAGCCGCCCCCTCCTCTTTTCCCGCGTTCACCACGCCACTCCCCGTAACCCTGTGCTGCACGCGCGCGTCGCCACGGGCCGTGCCCACATGCCGTCTGGGCGGCCCCCATGAACGTTCCATCGTCGTCCGCGGCCACCTCTGCCAGCCCGCGACCTCGCCTCCCCGCGCGGCCGTCTACGCCTGGCCTTGCCCGCCCGCGAACAGTGATGCTGCTGCAGCCGGCCTCCGCCTGGCCGTGCCATACCGCGCCGCTGCCCCCGTGCTCAGGCTTCCCTCGCTGCTCTCCGCGCCGCCCCCTTGCTACTGATGCCGATGCGCCGCCTCGCGGGCGCTGCTGCTACCTCGTCGCCCCCGCCTCTGCTCCTATGCCCCGGCGCCACCACTGCCACCTCCGGCGGCCAGCCTTGCCGCGCCCATAGCCGGCGCCCCCTCCCGTCGATCTGGGTGTGTGCCCGCACGGCGCCACCGGCCGTTAACCCCTGCCCAGGTGCCCGGTTAACCGCCCCGTTAACCTCCCGGGACTATGACATATGGGGCCCACGCCCAGCATTAAAACAAAAAAGAAGATTAATTAAATAATAATTGTTAATTAATTAATTAGTTAACTTAATTAACCTGCTTAATAACCTAATCAGCCAGTTTAGATAATCGAATGTTGTTTAGCAAAACATGTATCAATGACATGCGGGTCCCATGGCCCCTTTTGACCAGTCAACGGTCCAGTCAAACGCTGACTGGACATTTGACCAGGGCCCCACCTGTCAGCCCCTTAGGCACACTCGGGGTACACTTCCTGTGTACGCATAGAATTTAAATACAAATTTAATTTCGAATTAAATTGAATCTAGTAATTAGAAAATCTTTTAAATCTTCGAAAAATCATAGTAAATAATTCGTAGCTCGCTTGAAAATACTTTATACATGAAAGTTGCTCAGAACGACGAGACGAATCCGGATACGCAGCCCGATCGTCCGCCACGCATCCCTAGCATAGCAAACACGCAACTTTCTCCCTCCGGTTCATCTGGCCGAAAACGTGAAACACCGGGAATACTTTCCCGGATGTTTTCCCCCTTCACCGGTACCACCTCGTACCGCGATTGGGCACACCTACCATCATGCTTTGTCATGTCATGCATCGTCATGCATTTTTTTGCATTATATTTATTGTTTCTTCCCCCTCTTCTCTCGCTAGACACTGAGACCGACGCCGCTGCTACCCAGTACGTCTACGGTGTTGACGACCCCTCTTTCTTGCCAGAGCAACCAGGCAAGCCCCCCCCCCTTGATCACCAGATATCGCCTACTCTCCTCTATACTGCTTGCATTAGAGTAGTGTAGTATGTTACTGCTTTCCGTTAATCCTATTCTGTTGCATAGCCTGTCATTGTTGCTACAACTATTGATACCTTACCTGCAATCCTAAATGCTTAGTATAGGATGCTAGTTTACCATCAGTGGCCCTACATTCTTGTCTGTCTGCCATGCTATACTACTGGGCCGTGATCACTTCGGGAGGTGATCACGGGCATATGATATATACTTATACTGTTACATTACTTATGATACTGTTCGAAGATGGGGGCTGAAGGGGCAGGTGGCTCCATCCAGGTAGTGGTGGGCCTGAGTTCCTGATGGCCCCCGACTGTTACTTTGAGGTGGAGCGACAGGGCAGGTTGTGACCACCTAGGAGAGAGGTGGGCCTGGCCCTGGTCGACGTTCGCGGATACTTAACACGCTTAACAAGATCTTGGTATTTGATATGAGTCTGGCTACTGGTCTATACGCACTAACCAACTACGCGAGGACAGTTATGGGCACTCGACGTCGTGGTATCAGCCGAAGCCTTCGTGACGTCAACGACTGAGCGGCGCGCGTCGGGTTGGACCGCGTAACGCAAGTTCCTTTGTAATGGAGGTTGCTAGGTCTGCTCTCCGGCCGCCCATGCAACATGCAGGTGTGCAATGGGCGATGGGCCGAGACCCCTGTGCGCATAGGATTTAGACCGACGTGCTGACCTCTCTGTTGTGCCTAGGTGGGGCTGCGACGTGTTGATCTTCCGAGGCCAGGCATGACCCAGGAAAGTGTGTCCGGACAAAGGGGATCGAGCATGTTGGGAAATGTTGTGCACCCCTGCAGGGAAGTTAATCTATTCGAATAGCCGTGATCTTCGGTAACAGGACGACTTGGAGTTCTACCTTAACCTTATGACAACTAGAACCGAATACTTAATAGAACACATCCTTCCAAGTGCCAGATACAACCGGTGATCGCTCTCTCACAGGGCGACGAGGGGAGGATCATCGGTTAGGATTATGCTATACGATACTATTTGGTGAACTTACTATCTACTCTCTTCTACATGCTGCAAGATGGAGGTGGCCAGAAGCGTAGTCTTCGATAGGACTAGCTATCCCTCTCTTATTCAGGCATTTTGCAGTTCAGTCCACATATGATACCCTTATTCCATTTGATACCAATGCATACATATGTAGTGTAGCTCCTTGCTTGCGAGTACTTTGGATGAGTACTCATGGTTGCTTTGCTCCCTCTTTCCCCCCTTTCTATACCGATTGCTGCGACCAGACGATGGAGCCCAGGAGCCAGACGCCACTGTCGATGACGACTACTACTACTCGGGAGGTGCCTACTACCACGTGCAGCCCGCTGACGACGACCAGGAGTAGTTTAGGAGGATACCAGGCAGGAGGCCTGCGCCTCTTTCGATCTATATCCCAGTTTGTGCTAGCCTTCTTAAGGCAAACTTGTTTAACTTATGTTTGTACTCAGATATTGTCGCTTCCGCTGACTCGTCTATGATCGAGCTCTTGTATTCGAGCCCTCGAGGCCCCTGGCTTGTAATACGATGCTTGTATGACTTATTTTATTTATAGAGTTGTGTTGTGATATCTTCCCATGAGTCCTTGATCTTGATCGTACATGTTTGCGTGTATGATTAGTGTACGGTCAAACGCGGGGGTGTCACAAGTTGGTATCAGAGCTGTCTGCCTGTAGGAATCCCCCTTCCACACTCCTTGGTCGAAGTTGAGTCTAGACATTACAAAACTTTTTACTAACATGGTTGTGTGTCTTACGGGCCCACGTCGCCATTTGGGTGGTATTAGGATCTTTTATTCCTCGTCTATACTTTGGGACTCTAATCTCTCATCTACTCGGGTTAAATGATTTTGCTAACTCTAACTCTAGGTTCTCGTAAATACTTCCTCCCGAAGAGCCCCTCCCTCCAGATGATTGCTTTGTGCACTGAAGGATTTCCAAAGATACTCTGTGATGTTCTCTCGAGACTTTGTGCTCATTGCGTTTGCAATTCCCTTCCATCGTCAACCCCTATAGATAACTACATGCACTTGCCATTCTTACCTTAGTCCCCAGTTGCTCTTGTTATTACGAGATACCTCAAAATACTCATCGTTGTTCCGAAAATCCTTGTGCCTACTGCCTGACAGTTCCTTGTCACCTGAATACACCTACAAATTAATCCTCACACACACCAAGGATTTGTTTCTCCCCAGTTGTTCATGTGTTTCACCAAAGTCTTCAAAATACTAATTGATCTTTCAAAAATCCTCAACCACTAGTTGTTCTTGAAATTCTTGCTTGCTTGCATTACGGTTAATCCCATAAGTATACAAATACTAGTGGCATCCATGGTCACTATCATTTTTGAGTCCATTGATTCAATAAGTTGCAAATGTTCACAATCATCAGTAGAATCCTAGGATTATCCTTCCGGCTCAGACATCATTTTAAACATGAGTTGGATCTCGACCAACCAAATTGCCATCGATTGTACCCCTAAGGCTATTCAACTTATCCCCCCTAGTCAGAGCATTGCTTCTGATCCCTTGTCTTGGAATTCATAATTCCTTTGCATTTGAGCTTTGAGTTAGTCAGTTGTTTCTATAATCTGACCTCTTTGCATTCTTTCTTCCTCTGGTTGAGTTCCGATGCTCACATCAGATCCCTTGTGGACCACCAGACCCTTTGTCGGATTTTACCCAACTGTGTCCTTCATATTGAATAACCTTGTGAGCCTTTCCATGGGTATATAGTGGCTTTGGTAAATTGTATTCTCTGCTTTGTGAACCATGCTCTACTTTCGAGCTTGTATTATTTACTACGAAGTTTGTGGTATATGTTCCTAAGATACCCTGATGGGTTGAACCTATGCCTTCCCTAATCCGTGTGAACCTGAAAGATTTCACGGGTCATACTTATCTGGTATTGCACCAGGTTAAAATTTCAACACCTATTGTCATTTTGGAAATATGAGAGGTGAATGAAAGGTTATGCGTTGAACAAGTGGGAGTCGACCTTGAACCCTATCTTCATGCCCATGGAAACGATGTATACCTTATCATGGAAGCTTCTCTTAAAATAATTATCCCCTTGTTATAAGTTCATCTTGTATCTGTGGACATGGTTCCGACCATGTTTCTCCTTGATTCCATTTCTCATGCAAGTTTGAGCACTTGTCTTCTGCAGAGCATTACCCTAGTCCAACCTCTACTATGATCTGTCGTCGAGTATTACCCCCTGGTATCTCGAGATTATCATGGAACTGCAAGCTTCTTATGAGTTCTTCATCAAGTGCTACATTCTCATTGATTCCAATTTTTCACGGGCTCTGAGTTATTAAACACCTAAAGACACCGATAACTGACTGAAGTCCGCACCGTGATTAAACAAATCTTGGTAACCTTCATGACTTACGAATTTGAACTCGATCACGTCGTGGTATCAGCCGAAGCCTTCGTGACGTCAGCGACTGAGCGGCGCGCGCCGGGTTGGACCGCGTAACGCAACTTCCTTTGCAACGGAGGTTGCTAGGTCTGCTCTCTGGCCGCCCACGCAACATGCAGGTGTGCAATAGGTGATGGGCCCAGACCCCTGCGCGCATAGGATTTAGACCGGCGTGTTGACCTCTCTGTTGTGCCTAGGTGGGGCTGTGACATGTTGATCTTCCGAGGCCGGGCATGACCCAGGAAAGTGTGTCCGGACAAAGGGGATCGAGCGTGTTGGGAACTGTGGTGCACCCCTGCAGGGAAGTTAATCTATTCGAATAGCCGTGATCTTCGGTAACAGGACGACTTGGAGTTGTATGTTGACCTTATGACAACTAGAACCGGATACTTAATAAAACACACCGTTCCAAGTGCCAGATACAACCAGTGATCGCTCTCTCACAAGGCGACGAGGGGAGGATCATCGGTTAGGATTATGCTGTACGATACTACTTGGTGAACTTACTATCTACTCTCTTCTACATGCTGCAAGATGGAGGTGGCCAGAAGCATAGTCTTCGATAGGACTAGCTATCCCTCTCTTATTCCGGCATTCTGCAGTTCAGTCCACATATGATACCCTTATTCCATTTGATACCAATGCATACATATGTAGTGTAGCTCCTTGCTTGCGAGTACTTTGGATGAGTACTCATGGTTGCTTTGCTCCCTCTTTCCCCCTTTCCATACCCGATTGCTGCGACCAGACGATGGAGCCCAGGAGCCAGACGCCACTGTCGATGATGACTACTACTACTCGGGAGGTGCCTACTACTACATGTAGCCCGCTGAAGACGACCAGGAGTAGTTTAGGAGGATCCCAGGCAGGAGGCCTGCGCCTCTTTCGATCTCTATCCCAGTTTGTGCTAGCCTTCTTAAGGCAAACTTGTTTAACTTATGTCTATACTCAGATATTGTCGCTTCCGCTGACTCGTCTATGATCGAACTCTTGTATTCGAGCCCTTGATCTTGATATATGATACTTCTATGACTTATTTTATTTGTAGAGTTGTGTTGTGATATCTTCCCGTGGGTCCTTGATCTTGATCGTACACATTTGCGTGTATGATTAGTGTACGGTCAAACGCGGGGGCATCACAATAGCTTATCCACATAAATTGTTCATGTTTAGCACCTTTTCATAAACTTTTCATCCATTATCATCGATTTTTTATTCGCTAAAAAGAAAACTTACTTAAATAGCATCATTTAGACATTTCGCCAGCATTTCTTCCATACAAGCATCGGAAGTTGTATGGTTTACCATATGGATCTCGTATAACAACTTATAACTAGTAATCATATAATTTCATCACCAGTTTTGTTCCCTTTAGATCCATCATTACAGATTTTCACTTTGTTCAAAACTAAAAACTTATTAATGAAGCGTCATCGACATATTCCGAAATTGTTTCCACCATTTCATGCTTCGAGGGTAGTCTGTGCATCTATATGCACCTCAGATAGCAACTTACCTACAAAAATCTGATAATTTGGTACATTTTTTAAACCGTTTTGATCCATCAAGGTAGATATTCTATTTTTGCGAAACTGAAAACTTGTTTAAATAGCATCATCGACAAGTGATAGAAGCCTTGCTTCATTTCTTATTTCGAAGTTTTCTATGCCGCCATTTGAAAATCCTACAATAACTTCTATACGTAGGAGTCACATACTTTTTTTGTAGTTTTTCATAACCTTTTGATTTATTACTTTACATTTTCTCCTCCTTTGAAACTCAGTACTCATTTAAATAGGACATTCAACACATTATAACAGCCTTTCCATCATTCCATTCTTCGAGAGTAGTCTCAACCGCTGTATGGAAGTCATAGAAGAGCTTATCCACATAAATTATTCATGTTTAGCACCTTTTCATAAACTTTTGATCCGTTGCCGTTATTTTTTCGATAAAAAGAAAACTTAATTAAATAGCATCATTTAGACATTCCAACAACATTTCTTTATTTCAAGCATTAGAAGTTGTATGTTTGACCATATGGATCTCGTATAACAACTTATAACTATTAATCATATAATTTCATCACTAATTTTGTTCCCTTTTGATCCATCACTATAGATTTTCACTTTGTTCAAAACTAAAGAATTATTAAAAAAGCATCATCGACATATTCCGAAATCATTTCCACCATTTCACGCTTCGAGGGTAGTATGTGCATCTATATGCACCTCAGATAGCAACTTAATTACCTAAAGAAATCTGATAATCTGGTACATTTTTTAAACTTTTTGATCCATCATGGTAGATTTTCAATTTTTGCGAAACAAAAAACTTGTTGAAATTGCATTACCAACAAGTGATAGAAGCCTTGCTTCGCTTCTTGTTTCGAACTGGTTTATGCCGCCATTTGAAAACCCTACAACAACTTATATATGTAGGAGTCACATATTTTGTTACTAGTTTTTATTAACCTTTTGATTTATTACTTTACATTTTCTCCTCCTTTGAAAGTCAGAACTCATTTAAATGGGATATTTGACACATTAAAACAGCATTTCCATCATTCCATTCTTCGAGGGTAGTCTCGACCGCCGTATGGAAGTCATAGAATAGCTTATACACATAAATTGTTCATGTTTAGCACCTTTCCATAAAATTTTCATCCGTTACCTTCGATTTTTTATTCGCTAAAAAGAAAACTTACTTAAATAGCATCATTTAGCCATTCTGCCAGCATTTCTTCCATACAAGCATCGGGAGTTGTATGGTTGACCATATGGATCTCGTATAACAACTTATAACTAGTAATCATATAATTTCATCACCAATTTTGTTCCATTTAGATCCATCATTACAGATTTTCACTTTGTTCAAAACTAAAAACTTATTAATGAAGCATCATCGACATATTCCGAAATTGTTTCCACCATTTCATGCTTCGAGCGTAGTCCGTGCATCTATATGCACCTTAGATAGCAACTTACCTACAAAAATATGATAATTTGGTATAATTTTTAAACCGTTTTGATCCATCAAGGTAGATATTCTATTTTTGCAACGCTGAAAACTTGTTTAAATAGAATTATCGACAAGTGATAGAAGCCTTGCTTCATTTCTTATTTCGAAGTTTTCTATGCTGCCATTTGAAAATCCTACACTAACTTCTATACGTAGGAGTCACATATTTTTTTGTAGTTTTTCATAACCTTTTGATTTATTACTTTACATTTTCTCCTCCTTTGAAACTCAGTACTCATTTAAATAGGACATTCAACGCATTAAAACAGCCTTTCCATCATTCCATTCTTCGAGAGTAGTCTCGACCGCCGTATGGAAGTCATAGAAGAGCTTATCCACATAAATTATTCATGTTTAGCACCTTTTCATAAACTTTTGATCCGTTGCCGTTGATTTTTTTCGCTAAAAAGAAAACTTAATTAAATAGCATCATTTAGACATTCCAACAACATTTCTTTATTTCAAGCATTGGAAGTTGTATGTTTGACCATATGGATCTCGTATAACAACTTATAACTATTAATAATATAATTTCATCACCAATTTTGTTCCCTTTTGATCCATCACTATAGATTTTCACTTTGTTCAAAACTGAAGAATTATTAAAAAAGCATCATCGACATATTTCGAAATCGTTTCCACCATTTCACGCTTCGAGGGTAGTATGTGCATCTATATGCACCTCAGATAGCAACTTAATTACCTAAAGAAATCGTATAATCTGGTACAATTTTTAAACTTTTTGATCCATCATGGTAGATTTTCGATTTTTGCGAAACTGAAAACTTGTTTAAATTGCATTACCGACAAGTGATAGTAGCCTTGCTTTGCTTCTTGTTTCGAAGTGGTCTATGCCGCCATTTGAAAATCCTACAACAACTTATATATGTAGGAGTCACATATTTTTTACTAGTTTTTAATAACCTTTTCACTTATTACTTTACATTTTCTCCTCCTTTGAAAGTCAGAACTCATTTAAATGCGATATTTGACACATTATAACAGCCTTTCCATCATTCCATTGTTCGAGAGTAGTCTCGACCGCCATATGGAAGTCATAGAATAGCTTATCCACATAAATTGTTCATGTTTAGCACCTTTTCATAAAGTTTTCATCCGTTATCGTCGATTTTTTATTAGCTAAAAAGAAAACTTACTTAAATAGCATCATTTAGACATTCCGCCAGCATTTCTTCCATACAAGCATCGGAAGTTATTTGGTTGACCATATGGATCTCATATAACAATTTATAACTAGTAATCATATAATTTCATCACCAATTTTGTTTCCTTTAGATCCATCATTACAGATTTTCAATTTGTTCAAAAATAAAAACTTATTAATGAAGCGTCATCGACATATTTCGAAATTGTTTCCACCATTTCATGCTTCGAGGGTAGTCCGTGCATCTATATGCACCTCAGATAGCAACTTACCTACAAAAATCTGATAATTTGGTACATTTTTAAACCGTTTTTATCCATCAAGGTAGATATTCTATTTTTGCAAAGTTGATAACTTGTTTAAATAGCATTATCGAGAAATGATAGAAGCCTTGCTTCATTTCTTATTTCGATGTTTTCTATGCCGCCATTTGAAAATCCTACAACAACTTCTATACGTAGGAGTCACATATTTTTTTGTAGTTTTTCATAACCTTTTCATTTATTACTTAAATTTTCTCCTCCTTTGAAACTCAGTACTCATTTAAATAGGACATTCAACACATTATAACAGCATTTCCATCATTCCATTCTTCGAGAGTAGTCTCGACCACCGTATGGAAGTCATAGAAGAGCTTATCCACATAAATTATTCATGTTTAGCACCTTTTCATAAACTTTTGATCCGTTGCCGTTGATTTTTTTCGCTAAAAGAAAACTTAATTAAATAGCATCATTTAGACATTCCAACAAGATTTGTTTATTTCAAGCATCGAAGGTTGTATGTTTAACCATATGGATTTCGTATAACAACTTATAAGTATTAAACATATAATTTCATCACCAATTTTGAATAATTTGAGCAAATCATCCTCTTTTGCTCTCTGGTCTAGTTTGGTGATTTATACTGCAACCATATTCTATCTTGCTCTTGTTGCCTTGGGATTTGTCCTGCTTGAAGTACACCCTACCAAACCCGTAAGTCCTTGATTTGGGAACCATTTGAATATTTTTGGTCCATGCATTATCGACTTTTTTTGTCTGTCCAGATTTAGTTTTCTCAAAAACTTGCACTAACAAGTTTTTGGTCTTTCCGAACTAACCTTGCCACCCTCTTTATCATCGAAAGAGACTCTGATCTGGAGTTTTTGGCCACCCAAAGAGATGCCTAGATGCCCATGGCATTCTGTCGAGCACCTTGTGTTCATGGACAGTTTTCGCATAGTTTCATATTCGCATTGTGATCATGCCCCTCTGGACAAGCCAGCATGTCCACTAATCTCCTAGCCACCTCTGCGCTGGTTCTGCTAATTTGCATTGTCACTCAAGCTCTCTAGGCCACCCTGGCATTCCGTCGAGCACATGGCGCGCGTGCTGTGGGCACGCCTGGACCGCATGTTTTGCACGCGCGCGCGCAACCGAGCCGTCGCGTTCGCTTACCCCGAACCCTGGCCTTTGCTCGCCTACAGAGCCACGCCCGTCCTCATCCGTTCATCAGAACCATCCAAACTGCCCCTGGCACCCTACAGCGCCGCCGTCAGAGCTTCCTTGGCGGCACGCCGGCGTCCGCAGTAGGCTCCTGCCATGGACGGTGCCGCCCGAGCCACTCCAGCGCGCCAGCTCGCCCCTGAATAGCCCGAGCTCATCCACGAGCCCGTCCGCTAGCTCCCGTCGCCGCCATGTCGCCCTGCTAGCAAAAGAACGGCGGTTCACCAGTGTTCTTATCCGCAGCCATGGGGACCGACCTCCCCGGGCTATAAATAGCCCTTCCAATCATGCCTAGGCTCGTCAGCAACCTTGTTCGAGTAGTAGGAAGCCCCCCTCCTCCCCAGTTGGCCAGAGGCCATCCTTTATCCCATCTCCGGCAGGTCCGGCCGCCGCCACGTTCCGGTAAAATTCGGCCAAGACCGAGGCCCCTAACCCCTCCCGTACTCCCTTCCCCCTCCCCTCGACCGTGCGGAGCCACCCAACACCTCAGCCTCGACCGGGAGCCACCGTAGCCCAAGCCCCCAATTGTTCCCGAAACCACCGTCCGCCGCGGAGCTCGCCGCCGGCGACCCTCTCCACCCCCGCCAGCCTATCAACCACTTGGAGGACCGCCCTCGACCAGCGGATCCATCCCCGCCCTCAGAATCCCGCGGGGAGCTGCCGTTCGTCGACAGCGATCGCTGGAGCCCCGCCACCGCTCGGCCAGAGGAGAAGGAGGTGCGGGCGACTGGTCAAACCTGACCAGTGGGCCCAAGGGACCCACTGTCAGTGACCCACGAGTCGACCCACGCTGGCTTAAGTGGAAACGTATTCCACCGAATACGCCTTCGCTAGGGGAAAGCGTAAGCCCCTGAACTGTTTTCCTTTTCTGATTTTTATTAAAAACAGAATTTTGACTAAACTTTGACTGGCTATAACTTTTAAAATACAAGTCCAATTGATTTGATTCTTTTTCTGTTGTTTCTCAAATTTTGTCTAGTTTATTTTCATATTAATTTGAAAATTTTACAAACAACTTTTTTGTACTATTTTGAAACTATGTGTTAATTTAAATTTTCTTAAAATAGGACTTTTGAAGAAGGAAGCAACTTTCAAAAAGTGCACCCCACTTACATACTCTTGAAGGCAAGCATTCTGAACCCTGGCATAATATTTGTTGTGTGTCGTTTGATGCAAATACGACACCACCTTGACGCGAAGTGTTCGGTATTTTATGTGGTGCTATGATCATATTCATGAGTGCATAATGATGATTCCTTGCTGTTGGGATTTTGATATGCTTCTGATAGTTATCACCCTCGTATGCCTTTCATGCCTACCAGAAGGAATCCGGGAAAGTCTCTGTCTTGGGTAGACATGAGCTTGTCTCTAGTTCTTCGTCGAGACGGTTATGTCCGGTAAGGCATGGTGAGGTATCATGAGTGGTGATTCTGTCTGATTGGTGTGAAATATATTTCTTATGCTTATCATGCAGGAAATGCTTTAACCTCCTGAGTCGACCATAGATCGAGTCTTGTTCCAGTAACCCCCATACTTGTTTCGTGCTACCACTTGTCCCTGCCATAGGTAGGGTACGGTTTAGTAAGTTGTCAACCCCTTCCTAGCACACACCGTACAGAGAGGCCATGGTGGAAGATACCAGCTGCATCCGGTAGGCATGCCACCTGGTCCGGGGGCATGGGTGTTTCCGGTTGGAGCCGAGGGGTAGCTCCCCTAGTTTGCGCGTGTTATAAATTTTGTGATCCCATGCTAGTCGAGGTTGTAGCCTCCCCACTTAGAGTTTTGCTTAACGGGTGTCGTGGGTGATTCCAGACACCGGTAAGTTAGGCTGGTGTGTGCGGTCAGGTGTGTTTTCAATTAAAAGACCCTAGACGAAATTAGTCCCGATGGACTAAAGGAATCCGCTACTCGTGGGTAAAGAGTACACCCTATGCAGAGATTATATCTATTCGAATAGCCATGTCCATGGTTAAGGACTACAGTCTGGGATGGGTCAAGTGTCGGTCTTAGTGTCAGTCTTCGGGGGAAAAATTGCTAAACCAGAACATGGATCATGACTTGTGACTCATGATGATTATGATCACTATTATTATGGACTAACCATTTACATTATTTGAATTATTGAGTATCCTTGGGATGGTTCTACCTCCTGGATATTCACTGTGATTATTCTCTTATAAGCCCTTCATGTGGTGTCGCTCAGACGCCCGACTGTGGCATGCTTGATATTTAAATTACTTATAAGCCCTTTATGTGGTGTCGCCCAGACACCCGACCGTGGCATGTTTGTTATTTAAATTACTTATAAGCCCTTTATGTGGTGTCACTCAGATGCCAGACTATGGCATGCTTGTTAGTTAAATTATTTATAAGCCCTTTATGCGGTGTCGCACAGACGCCCGACTGTGGCATGCTTGTTATTTATTTTATTTATAAGCCCTTTATGTGGTGTCGCTCAGACGCCCGACTGAGGCATCCTTTATATTATTATCCTTTCGAGGCATCGCTTCAGACACCCGATCGGTGCATTCTATTTCTACTCCCTTATTGCATATTCATGTTGTATAGGAATAACCTGCTTGCGTGCATCATGGGTTTCTATTTTGTGACTGACGTTGTGATCATAGAATATTTCAGAGCATGATCATCATTTGTTACATTATACCTGTGTTCGTAATGTTTGCGAGTACATTCAAAGTACTCACTGGCTTGTCCCTGGCTATTGTCTTGGCCAGATTTCTTGCATGGATAGGAGCATTGCGATGACAGCCCCGGAACCTACGCAATGGTGATAGCAGCCTCGCGAAGATATGAGTTATCCAGGTCAGTTGTTCCTGTGGGAAATGGAGTCCCATAGACACTGATGTACCACAAACCGCTTCCGCCATCAGCCACTAGAAACCCTATGTTGTACTCATGGGCCAGAATGGTCTTGTACTACATATTTTGTATTTTGCTTGGAATTTCTGTATCAAATTGGTGCCCCATCAGCTAACAGTAATCCTGGGCCTGGTGAGCACAAGGACCAATTTTTTGGGGAAAATGGTATCCCGAAAATCCGGTCCTGACAACCTTGGTATCAGAGCCAGGCTGACCATTGGGTAATCCTATCTTGGCCAGGTCAATAAACCTAGGTTAACCAACCCACCAGACCTTAACCTAACCCCGACCAAGCTTCTTGTGTAAGATAGCCACACAGTGACCCCGACACCTTTTGGCAGTCGGTGCGCAACCTATCAGCCTAGCCTGTCGATCACGCGCCAGTGACCGACACCTAAATTGTCTCTTGCGCAAGCGTGCGAAGGAAGACTCCGTTCCCTTGTTCTATAAAAAGGGCACGCTAGCCCCAACCCAGCACAGCACAGCCTCTACGCCAAAACCAAGCCAAGATGCCTGGCCCCATTGTGCACAATGAGACCACAGCAACCAACCTTAGAGGTTTTGTGACCGTGCTAGCAAACCTCACCCGCCGTGCCTTTGCATTAGAAGAGCCCCCAGAATATGTTGTGTACCAAGGGCCCATGAGCGGTGAGAGCCATCAATTCTGGGCCACTATGCACGTCTATGGTAGGGGTCTATCGCCAGAACGCCCCTACAAGTTCACCGGAAGGACAACTTCCTTTGAGCCACAAGCCATCCAACTAGCTGCTCAAGAGGCTATAGTTCAACTTCGACACTTGTCGCCCAGAGTTAACTGTCGCTCGTTCTACTACTACCCCAGCCGTGATGGGTATGGTAGGCCACCCCAGGCTACCAAAGGAGATCATGAGACGGATCCTGCATTGTTGCATCTGGTGCGCTATGTAAGTGCACTAGAGGAACTGTTCGATCAAATCACCCTTGATCAGATCGCAGCACGTGGAGAACTGGTTCGCCGAGCCCCTGCAAGAGGAGAAGATGAGCCCAACGCCGACAACCCAGTCGTGCTGTTCGGACAACCAATCGAGTCCTTGAGGCCTGCCCCAGCCATCGACCAAAATACTTTGGTGTCCCCAGAAGTGCTTCGCCGCCTTTTGGGAACACGCTCCAACGGGATTGTGGCCAACAACCCCCACGATGGTCATCATCGCTACCCCGACCCTGCAGCCCCTCAACTCCATCCAGCTAACCCCGATGGTGAAACCCGTGGAGAAGCCTCGACGTCCACAAGGCACGCCCGCTTAGATATTAACGAGGTAGACTAAGTCACTCAAGTAGTACCGAGTCTTAGTATGTCCACGCCCTGAAATTGTGTGATCTTGTACCGCCATAATTAAATTCTTTCTGCTTATGCGCCCCTACTTTAAATAATAGCCATGCATAAGTATGTTGGCGTACGGTTGCATTTTAATTCCGGGCGTAGCTACCAAAAACCACCCCCGACGACAGCCACAGTAATACATCACTTTTGTGAGATATGTGTATATGTGGCATTGACCCCGACCCCATAGAGCCGGACTGACAAACTAGTTGCCCTTCACCGCGATAAATGACCCGGCCCAGATGCGATATAAAAGGCCACCTCGTAACCTTACCAAGAATCCCCTTCCTTGTGCACAGCTCTCACAGCCATTCCTTGCCATGTCGAGCCCTAGTATCTATCTGAGAACTCCAGATGCAACCCCTGGTAGTTTTGTTAAAATATTGTGGGACTTTACCTACAGTACCATGAGTTCTACCCATCCACCCCAGTACGAGTTGCTCAAATCGAGGATCACCCCATCCACCTCGAAATATTGGGCAGTGGTGCGCATCCCTCCCGCAAACCCAAACCAAGACCCAACGGAAGTCTCCTTCTTGGGGAAATCTATGCCGACTCCACAAATGGCCATAGAAGCTGCTGCGTACGAAGCGCTTGCTCGCCTTCGATTCGCGGTACCCTATGCCAGCAAACGAGGGTATTATTACTTCCCGAGTCGTGCAGCACCCAGAGAGGTAGCATCTTTTCCTGGTGGACGAATTGAGAGAGACCCGGTACTGGCCAACCTTGCCCAGTATGTTATCGCTCAAGAGCGTTTGACTCAGCGGGTAATGGGTTATCTCCAGAGCCTCGCTGATTTAAATCCTCAGATCGCCATCGGCAGACCACTGAGGCCCGACCAAGAGAGATGCGTTCTTCTACTAGTCAACCCGCTTCCCCCGATAGAAGAGGAGTGTGCCCCAGTACCAGAGACGTTTTCTCAGGACCCTGTCTATTTGCCGTTTTCATTGTAGACCTTACTACTATGTTTATTGTCCCAACATTTATTTATGTGTTGCAACTTATGCGTGGTATCCTAAAATTGTGCGATGAATTAAATATTTGGTTTCAATTAATGAGAGTAGTTTTTACTGCTGTTAATTTTATTAACTGATTTCGCTCTCGGTAAATTCTAAAGGGAGATTTTTTTTCCCTGAGTTGTTGCAGCGTATATCTCTTCACTACATAGATTATTATTCACGCAGCACCACGACAGCAGACCAACAACCCCAACCACTCGAGCACGTGCACTAATTGCAAATCCACGTGCACATTTTGCACCTAACTGATCACCTCCCTAGCACACCACAGTCTCTGAAGGAGAGATTTGTGGGTAATTATTCAGGTGCAAGTTGCCTCCAGCACACTGACAACAGTTAGCACCCGACACCACACTTAATCCTCATGATCACCGCCACCGCGGAGAGCTAACACTCGAGCAGCAGCATCACGACGATCATCGAGGATCATCACGCACAAGAGCACAGAGAACCCCAGCAATGCTGCCAGCCCTCCGCACATCATGATCAGGTACCAGTCCGGCATCACCTCCGCCATTAGAGCCTCATCTCGAGCTCCTGCAAACAGAAATGGAGGAGAAGGAAGGAGAAGGAGAAGTGAGGCCAGTTGTGAGGAAGGAGAAAGGAGCACCTCGTTCATTTTATAGCTCGAGATTGGTGTGTGGTGGGCGAAGTCCACCAGCGCCGCTCGTCGCTCGATCGCTGGTATTCGGAGGCGAATCCGCGAGCAGTACCGACAACGCACTGGCCCGCGAGGTGAGTGCACACTTCACCGGTAGCTAGCGCGCCGCGCACTACCGTAGTACGACCTAGATGCCCTACACGCTAGACATCGTCGGTGGAGAAAGCACGGGAAAGCGCGCAAGAGAGAGGAAGAAGAGAGAGCCAGAGGTAGTAGAAGAGACTGACAGTGGGCCCCGGGCCCATCTGCCAGCCAGAGAGAGCACTGTGCTCTCGGGTACGACCAGCGTATTTTAGAAATTTAGAAATTTATTCTAAATTTACTGGAGTTTCTTGTTTTCCCCCAACCATAGATTTTTGCACGCAGCGCCAGTATTCCACACTGTAGTTTTACACCACTTAATTGCCCACTCACTGTAGCCACATTTTATTGCATGAGTAGGATGGTTATTTTTGTGATAGTAAGAGTAATTCTTTTCGAAGCAGCCCTTAGCAAATCTCAAGGACGAGATTTTTCTTAAGGGGGGTAGTCTTGTAACACCCCAAAAAATTTGACCTTGATTTACTAATTAAAAATTTTGCCGGGAAATTAAATTTTTATTTTCTGGTTTTATATTTTAATTTGAGATCACCCTGTCCCTCTGAATTTTTTGAGTTTTTCCTTCTAGGTGGAAACCTTTCAAAAATATTGTTGGACTTGTATATCTCCCCAAGACCATTTCTTGTTATCAGTAGAATTATTTCTACAATTATTTTTCCTGAGCTTTATTTCTTTAAAAATGGTTTTTCATAAGTTTAAGAGCCTCTTTTGCACTACAACCTATTTAAATATTTCTTTAAAAATTCCACCAAAATTTGGGGATGTTAGTATTAGTGTATAATTCAACTTTATGCAAAAACCCATTGGTGTTCTTTGAAATATTTGAGCAAATCATCCTCTTTTGCTCTCTGGTCCAGTTTGGTGATTTATACTGCAACCATATTCTATCTTGCTCTTGTTGCCTTGGGATTTGTCCTGCTTGAAGTACACCCTACCAAACCCTTAAGTCCAGGATTTGGGAATCATTTGAATATTTTTGGTCTATGCATTAATGACTTTTTTTGTCTGTCCAGATTTGGTTTTCTCAAAAACTTGCACTAACAAGTTTCTAGTCTTGCCAAACTAACCTTGCCACCCTCTTTATCATCTAAAGAGACTCTGATCTGGAGTTTTTCGCCACCCAAAGAGATGCCTAGATGCCCATGGCATTTTGTCGAGCACCTTGTGTTCATGGACAGTTTTGGCATAGTTTCATATTCGCATTGTGATCCTGCCCCTCTGGACAAGCCAGCATGTCCACTAATCTCCTAGCCACCTCTGCGCTGGTTCTGCTAATTTCCATTATCACCCAAGCTCTCTAGGCCACCCTGGCATTCCGTCGAGCACATGGCGCGCGTGCTCTGGGCACGCCCGGAGTGCACGTTTTGCACGCACGCGCACAACCGAGCCGCCGTGTTCGCTTACCCCGAGCCCTAGCCTTTGCTCGCCTGCAAAGCCACACCCGTCGTCATCCGCTCACTAGAACCATCCAAACTGCCCCTGGCGCCCTACAGCGCCACCGTCAGAGCTCCCTTGGCGGCACAACGGCATCCGCAGCAGGCTCCTGCCATGGACGGTGCCGCCCGAGCCACTCCAGCGCGCCAGCTCGCCCCTGAACAGCCCGAGCTCATCCACAAGCCCATCCGCTAGCGCCCGTCGCCGCCACATCGCCCTTCTAGCAACAGAACAGCGGTTCGCCGGTGTTCTTATCCGCAGCCGCGGGGACCGACCTCCCCGGGCTATAAATAGCCCTTCCGATCACGCCTAGGCTCGTCAGCAACCTTGTTCGAGTAGTAGGAAGCCGCCCTCCTCCCCAATTGGCCAGAGGCCATCTTTTCTCCCATCTCCGATAGGTCCGGCCGCCGCCACGTTCTGGTAAAATCCAGCCAAGACCGAGGCCCCTAACCCCTCCCGTACTCCCTTCCCCCTCCCCTCGACCGTGTGGAGCCACCCAACACCTCAGCCTTGACCGGGAGCCACCATGGCCCAAGCCCCCAATTGTTCTATGACGCCCTCGATTCAATCGTACACTAATCATGCACGCAAATGTGTATGACCAAGATCAAGGACTCACGGGAAGATATCACAACACAACTCTAGACACAAATTAAAATAATACAAGCTTTATATTACAAGCCAGGCGCCTCGAGGGCTCGAATACACAAGAGTCAGCGGAAGCAACATTATCTGAGTACAAACATGAGTTAAACAAGTTTGCCTTAAGAAGGCTAGCACAAAAACAACAACGATCGAAAAGGCAAGGCCTCCTGCCTGGGAGCCTCCTAACTACTCCAAGTCGTCAGCGGCCGTCACATTGTAGTAGGCACTCTCGGGGTAGTGGTAATCATATGTGGTGTCGTGTGGCTCCTGGGATCCGTCATCTGGTCGCAACCATCGGCTATGGGGGAAAAAGGAGGTAGCAAAGCAACCGTGAGTACTCATCCAAGGTACTCGCAAGACTTACTTCGGATCTAAACTAAGTATGCATCTGTATCAAACGAATGGGTTGTATCTGTGGACTAAACTGCAGAATGCCAAAATAGAGAGAAGGCCTAGTCCTATCGAAGACTAGCATCTTCTAGAAACCACCATCTTGCAGCAACAGGAGGGAGTACGGTAGCATAAAGTAAAGTAGTAGAAGTGTTATCAACCTCGGCCAGAGATCCTTTCTCGACTCCCTATGAGAAAGCAATCCCAGAGCCATACTATCCAGTTATCATCGCAATCCAATTCTCATCACCATCCAGTTCTCATCACAAGTATTCAGTTCTAGTTGTATCAATCGGGATACAACTCCAAGTGTCCGTTACCGTAGGACAGGCTATCGATAGATGTTTTCTTCCCTATAGGGGTGCACCAACTTACCCACCATGCTCGATTAACTCCGGCCGGACACACTTTCCTGGGTCATGCCCGGCCTCGGCCAAACAATACGTCGCAACCCGACCTAGGCTTAATAGAGAGGCCAGCATGCCGGACTAAACCTATGCCCCCAGGGGTCATGGGCCATCTCCCCGGGAACTCCTGCATGTTGCGTACGCGGCCGGTGAGCAGACCTAGCTACCTCCCTCAACAAGGTATGTGCTTTCCAGTCCAACCCGGCGCGCGCCGCTCAGTCGCTGACGTCTATTAAGCTTCGGCTGATGTATACAACGCAGACCGCCCATACTATGCCCACGTGATGGTTAGTGCTATCAGGCCAGAGGCCCCTCGGATCAAATATCCAAATCGTAGTGGATTAGGAACGCGCGGTAACGAGCAGAGACTCACGATCGATGTGACCCTGTCGCCCCATCTCGAGTACTTGCAGCAAGGGCTAAGAATGCCCGGCCACGCCTCGTAAGTATCTCGCGGGCACCTTCCAGGTCAACCCGACTCCACATCACTCGCTATTAAGCTCGCGCGGGCACCCCTCAGGGCCTACCCGTCTTTAGTAACATGGTTCAGTTGTAAAGTCATAGTAACCATAGTAACTGTGTGTCTAACACCAAGGGGAAAACCAGAGGAATCACCCTCGGTGAATTCCACTCGATGTAATCATCAAGGTGAACGTAAGAGGATTCTGTTGGGGAACGTAGTAATTTCAGAAATTTTCCTATGCACACGCAAGATCATGGTGATGCATAGCAACGAGAGGGGAGAGTGTTGTCCACGTACCCTCGTAGACCGAAAGCGGAAGCGTTAGCACAATGCGGTTGATGTAGTCGTACGTCTTCATGATCCGACCGATCAAGTACCGAACGCACGGCACCTCCGAGTTCTGCACACGTTCAAATCGATGACATCCCTCGAACTCCGATCCAGCCGAGTGTTGAGGGAGAGTTGCGTCAGCACAACGGCGTGGTGACGATGATGATGTTCTACCGATGCAACGCTTCGCCTAAGCACGCTACGATATGATCATGGATTATGGTGGAGGGGGGCACCGCACACGGCTAAGAGACCAAGAGATCAATTGTTGTGTCTTTGGGGTGCCCCCTGTCCCCGTATATAAAGGAGTGGAGGAAGGGGACGGCCGGCCCTCTCTATGGCGCGCCCTAGGGGAGTCCTACTCCCACCGAGAGTAGGATTCCCCCTTTCCTAGTAGAACTAGGAGCCCTTCCAAGTAGTAGGAGTAGGAGGGAAGGAAAGGGAAGGGAAAAGGAGAAGGAAGGAAGGGGGCGCCCCCCTCCCTAGTCCAATTCAGACCAGCCCATGGGGAGGGGTGCGGCCAACCTTTGAGGCCTTTCTCTCCTTTCCTGTATGGCCCATTAAGGCCCAATACGAATTCCCGTAACTCCCCGGCACTCCTAAAAATACCTGAATCACTCGGAACCTTTCCGATGTCCGAATATAGTCGTCCAATATATCGATCTTTACGTCTCGACCATTTCGAGACTCCTCGTCATGTCCCTGATCTCATCCGGTACTCCGAACTCCTTCGGTACATCAAAACACATAAACTCATAATATAACCGTCATCGAACTTTAAGCGTGCGGACCCTACGGGCTCGAGAACTATGTAGACATGACCGAGACACGTCTCCGGTCAATAACCAATAGCGGAACCTGGATGCTCATATTGGCTCCTACATATTCTACGAAGATCTTTATCGGTCAAACCACATAACAACATACGTTGTTCCCTTTGTCATCGGTATGTTACTTGCCCGAGATTCAATCGTCGGTATCTCAATACCTAGTTCAATATCATTACCGGCAAGTCTCTTTAATCATTCTGTAACACATCATCCCGCGACTAATTCATTAGTTGCAATGCTTGCAAGGCTTATAGTGATGTGCATTACCGAGTGGGCCCAAAGATACCTATCCGACAATCGGAGTGACAAATCCTAATCTCGAAATACACCAACCCAACAAGTACCTTCGGAGACACCTGTAGAGCACCTTTATAATCACCCAGTTACGTTGTGACATTTGGTAGCACACAAAGTGTTCCTTCGGTAAACGGGAGTTGCATAATCTCATAGTCATAGGAACATGTATAAGTCATGAAGAAAGCAATAGCAACAAACTAAATGATCAAGTGCTATGCTAACGGAATGGGTCAAGTCAATCACATCATTCTCTAATGATGTGACCCTGTTAATCAAATGACAACTCATGTCTATGGCTAGGAAACTTAACCATCTTTGATTCAACGAGCTAGTCAAGTAGAGGCATACTAGTGACATAATGTTTGTCTATGTATTCACACATGTATTATGTTTCCGGTTAATACAATTCTAGCATGAATAATAAACATTTACCATGATATAAGGAAATAAATAATAACTTTATTATTGCCTCTAGGGCATATTTCCTTCAGTCTCCCACTTGCACTAGAGTCAATAATCTAGTTCACATCGCCATGTGATTTAACATCAATAGTTCACATCACCATGTGATTAACACCCATAGTTCACATCGTCATGTGACCAACACCAAAAGGGTTTACTAGAGTCAATAATCTAGTTCACATCGCTATGTGATTAATACCCAAAGAGTACTAAGGTGTGAGGGAAGTTTAGTCAACGGGTGTGCCACATTCAGATCCATATGTATTTTGCAAAATTTCTATGTCAACAATGCTCTGCACGGAGCTACTCTAGCTAATTGCTCCCACTTTCAATATGTATCTAGATTGAGACTTATAGTCATCTGGATCAATGTCAAAACTTGCATCGACGTAACCCTTTACGACGAACCTTTTGTCACCTCCATAATCGAGAAACATATCCTTATTCCACTAAGGATAATTTTGACCAACGTCCAGTGATCTACTCCTAGATCACTATTGTACTCCCTTGCCAAACACAGGGCAAGGTATACAATATGTCTAGTACATAGCATGGCATACTTTATAGAACCTATGGCTGAGGCATAGGGAATGACTTTCAATTGATTTGACTGGCTATAACTTTTAAAATACAAGTCCAATTGATTTGATTCTTTTTCTGTTGTTTCTCAAATTTTGTCTAGTTTATTTTCATATTTATTTGAAAATTTTACAAACAACTTTTTTGTACTGTTTTGAAACTATGTGTTAATTTAAATTTTCTTAAAATAGGACTTTTGAAGAAGGAAGCAACTTTCAAAAGGTGCACCCCACTTACATACTCTTGAAGGCAAGCATTTTGAACCCTGGCATAATATTTGTTGTGTGTCGTTTGATGCAAATACGACACCACCTTGACGCGAAGTGTTCGGTATTTTATGTGGTGCTATGATCATATTCATGAGTGCATAATGATGATTCCTTGCTGTTGGGATTTTGATATGCTTCTGATAGTAATCACCCTCGTATGCCTTTCATGCCAACCGGAAGGAATCCGGGAAAGTCTCTGTCTTGGGTAGACACGAGCTTGTCTCTAGTTCTTTGTCGAGACAGTTCTTCGTCGAGACGGTTATGTCCGGTAAGGCATGGTGAGGTATGATGAGTGGTGATTCTGTCTGATTGGTGTGAAATATATTTCTTATGCTTATCATGCAGGAAATGCTTTAACCTCCTAAGTCGACCATAGATCGAGTCTTGTTCCAGTAACCCCCATACTTGTTTTGTACTACCACTTGTCCCTGCCATAGGTAGGGTACGGTTCAGTAAGTTGTCAACCCCTTCCTAGCACACCGTACAGAGAGGCCATGGTGGAAGATACCGGCTGCATCCGGTAGGCATGCCACCTGGTCCGGAGGCATGGGTGTTTCCGGTTGGAGCCGAGGGGGTAGCTCCCCTAGTTTGCGTGCGTTATAAATTTTGTGATCCCATGCTAGTTGAGGTTTTAGCCTCCCCACTTATAGTTTCTCTTAACGGGTGTCGTGGGTGATTCCAGACACCGGTAAGTTAGGCTGGTGTGTGCGGTCAGGTGTGTTTTCAATTAAAAGACCGTAGACGAAATTAGTCCCGATGGACTAAAGGAATACGTTACTCGTGGGTAAAGAGTACAGCCTCTACAGAGATTATATCTATTCGAATAGCCGTGTCCATGGTTAAGGACTACAGTCTGGGATGGGTCAAGTGTCGGTCTTAGTGTCGGTCTTCGGAGGAAAAATTGCTAAACCAAAACATGGATCATGACTTGTGACTCATGATGATTATGATCACTATTATTATGGACTAACCATTTACATTATTTGAATTATTGAGTATCCCTGGGATGGTTCTACCTCCTAGATATTCACTGTGATTATTCTCTTATAAGCCCTTTATGTGGTGTCGCTCAGACGCCCGACTGTGGCATGCTTGTTATTTAAATTACTTATAAGCCCTTTATGTGGTGTCGCCCAGACGCTCGACTGTGGCATGTTTGTTATTTAAATTACTTATAAGCCCTTTATGTGGTGTCGCTCAGACGCCCGACTGTGGCATGCTTGTTAGTTAAATTATTTATAAGCCCTTTATGTGGTGTCGCACAGACGCCCGACTGTGGCATGATTGTTATTTATTTTATTTATAAGCCCTTTATGTGGTGTCGCTCAGACGCCCGACTGAGGCATGCTTTATATTATTATCCTTTCGAGGCGTCGCTTCAGACACCCGATTGGTGCATTCTATTTCTACTCCCTTATTGCATACTCATGTTGTATATGAATAACCTTGCTTGCGTGCATCATGGGTTTCTATTTTGTGACTGGCGTTCTGATCATAGAATATTTCAGAGCATGATCATCATCTGTTACATTATACATGTGTTTGTAATGTTTGCGAGTACATTCAAAGTACTCACTGGCTTGTCCCTGGCTATTGTCTTGGCCGGATTTCTTGCATGGAGAGGAGCGTTGCGATGACAGCCCCGGAACCTACGCAATGGTGATAGCAGCCTCGCGAAGATAGGAGTTATCCAGGTCAGCTGTTCCTGTGGGAAATGGAGTCCCATAGACACGGATGTACCAAAAACCGCTTCCGCCATCAGCCACTAGAAACCCTGTGTTGTACTCATGGGCCAGAATGGTCTTGTACTACATATTTTGTATTTTGCTTGGAATTTCTGTATCAAGTTGGTGCCTCATCAGCTAACAGTAATCCTGGGGCTGGTGAGCACAAGGACCAATTTTTTTGGGAAAATGATATCCCGAAAATCCGATCCTGACACTATATGCACCTGAGATAGCAACTTACCAACAAAAATCTGATAATTTGCACATTTTTTAAACCTTTTTGATCCATCAAGGTAGATTTTCTATTTTTGTGAAACTAAAAACTTGTTTAAATTGCATTATCAACAAGTGATAGAAGCCTTGCTTCATTTCTTATTTCAAAGTTTTCCATGCCGCCATTTGAAAATCCTACAACAACTTTTATATGTAGGAGTCACATATTTTTTTGTAGTTTTTCATAACCTTTTGGTTTATTACTTTACATTTTCTCCTCCTTTGAAACTCAGTACTCATTTAAATAGGACATTCAACACATTCTAACAGCGTTTCCATCATTCCATTCTTCAAGAGTAGTCTCGACCGCCGTACGGAAGTCATAGAAGAGGTTATCCACATAAATTATTCATGTTTAGCACCTTTTCATAAACTGTTGATCCGTTGCCATTGATATTTTTCGCTAAAAAGAAAACTTACTTGAATAACATCATTTAGACATTCCAACAACATTTCTTTATTTCAAGCATCGAGAGTTGTATGTTTGACCATATGGATCTCGTATAACAATTTATAACTATTAATTATATAATTTCATCACTAATTTTGTTCCCTTTCGATCCATCACTGTAGATTTTCACTTTGTTCAAAACTATAGAATTATTAAAGAAGCAACATCGACATATTCCAAAACTGTTTCCACCATTTCACGCTTAAAGGGTAGTATATGCATCTATATGTACCTCAGATAGCAACTTACCAACAAAAAGCTGATAATTTTGTACATTTTCAACCGTTCTGATCCATTATGGTAGATTTTCTATATTTGTGAAACTGAAAAATTGTTTAAATAGCATTATCGACAAGTGATAGAAGCCTTGCTTCGTTTCTTGTTTCGAAGATGTCTATGCCGCCATTTGAAAATCCTACAACAACTTATATATGTAGGAGTCACATATTTTTGGTAGTTTTCCATAACCTTTTGATTTATTACTTGACATTTTCTCCTCCTTTGAAACTCAGACTCATTTAAATAGGACATTTGACACATTATAACTGCCTTTCCATAATTCCATTATTTAAGAGTAGTTTCGACCGCCGTTTCGAAGTCATAGAACAGCTTATCCACATAAATTATTCATGTTTAGCACCTTTCCATAAAATTTTGATCTGTTACCGTCGATTTTTTGTTCGCTATAAAGAAAACTTACTTAAATAAGATCACTTAGACATTCCACCAGCATTTCTTCCTTTGAAGCTTTGGAAGTTGTATGTTTGACCATATGGATCTCGTATAACAACTTATAACTAGTAATCATATAATTTCATAACCAATTTTGTTCCCTTTTGATCCATCACTATAGATTTTCACTTTGTTCAAAACAGAAGACTTATTAATGAAGCATCATTGACATATTCCGAAACCGTTTCCACCATTTCACGCTTCGAGGGTAGTATGTGCATCTATATGCACCTCAAATAGCAACTTACCTAAAGAAATCTGATAATTTGGTGCATTTTTTGAACCGTTTTGATCCATCATGTTAGATTTTCTATTTTTGCGAAACTGAAAACTTGTTTAAATAGCGTTCTCGACAAGTGATAAAAGCCTTTCTTCGTTTCTTGTTTCGAAGTTGTCTATGTTGCCATTCGAAAATCCTACAACTTATAAATGTAGGAGTCACATATTTTTTACTAGTTTTTAATAACCCTTTGACTTATTACTTTACATTTTCTCCTCCTTTCAAACTCAAAACTCATTTAAATGGGATATTCGACACATTATAACAGCCTTTCCATCATTCCATTCTTCGAGAGTAATCTCGACCGCCGTATGGAAGTCATAGAAGACGTTATCCACATAAATTATTCATGTTTAGCACCTTTTCATAAACTTTTGATCCGCACCCGAGTCCAACCGAGCACACCACGCGACGCGGCATCGAGCCCGCGTTTGAACGCGACCATCCGTGGTTGTTTTGGAGCCCCGTAGCGCGATTCCCGTCCATTCCCAAACTGCCGTCCGCCGCACTCTTCACCGGCGATGTTCCGGCCATTCCCAGGCCCAAACGTTGGTAGCATTCGACGCGCGAGATTGTCAGCTTCCGAACGCGCCCGACCACGGCTCAAATGATGCGGCATAGCGCGATTCCGGCCATCTCTGGCGTTTGGCCGCCGCGGATGGCCTCGCCGGCGTTGCTCCGGCACCGACGCTGAGCTAGCACCGGCGGGGCCCGCCTCTGGGTCGCTGCCCGTGGGCCCCCTGGACCCAGTTGACCACGTTGACCGTGGTCAACTATGCTGACTGGGCACTCAGTGCCACTAACACGCGGGCCCCATCGTTTAATCGTCTAACTAAAACAATTTTTATAACGAAAATTAGTTAATTAGTTAATGAGTCACTGATAGGTGGGGTCCAGTAGCTAATTAACTCTGATTAGTTAAAATAAAACACTGTTAGCCCCTATTTCTATGACAGTTGGGACCCACTGGTCAGTTTGACCTGGTCAGCCGCCCTGCTGACTGCTGATGTCACTGTGATGTCAGGCTGACGCAATAAACCTTTCTGTTAGTTTATTTAATTCTAGAAAATGTTTAAAACTTTGAAAATTCATAGAAATTAAACTGTAGCTCGGATCGAAAAACTTTATACATGAAAGTTGCTCAAAAAAATGAGACGAACCCAAATACGCTACCCACATACCTGTCAGATTCCTCTAACTATCCGAACATGGAACATTCCCCCTCCGGTCATCTGTCTGACACAGGTCCGGAACCGGGAATACATTCCCGATTATTTCCCCCCTTTACATATATTGTGTAGCCATACCTTAGGTCACACCCGGCACAACATATTACCATGTTATGCTTTGTGATGCTTTGTTTGCTTTATATTTATTGTTTCTTCCTGCTCTTCTCTTTGGTAGACTCCGAGACCGATGCTGATGCCCTTGTGATCGACTACATCGACGACGACACTTCTTCTTTTTCAGCAGAGCTTCCAGGCAAGCAAACCCCCCCCCCTTGAACTGCTACTGCTTTCTGTATGATCCTACTCTGATGCATAGCCTGTTTTTGTTACATGCTTTCATACCTTACCTGCTTATTCTAAACTACTTAGTATAGGTTGGTTAGTGATCCATCAGTGACCCCCACCTTGTCCTTGTTGCCCCTGCTTCATCATTGAAGACCCATTCAACGATATCAAAGACCAGGCCCCGGCACCGCACATCACTTTCCCCTTTTGTTACTCGACTCTGCAGAGTTACCATCGAGTGCCGAGGGTGGAACCTCATACATCACTCTTGATGAGATCTCTGTAGTGTAGCTATCCAGTCGTGGTCATCGAGGGCGATTTTCTCCTTAACCACTTCCGATACGGCTCTGTCGTACAACCCCTCAAGTGTGAACCTCGAGGGTGGATCCTGTTATGTTCACCTTGATGATTACATCGAGTGGAATTCACCAGCGGTGATTCCTCGAGTTTTCCCCTTGGTGTTAGACACACAGTTACTATGACTTTACACTGAACCATGTTACTAAAGATGGGTTGGCCCTGAGGGGTACCCACGCGAGCTTAATAACGAGTGATGTGGAGTCGGGTTGACCTGGAAGGTGCCCGCGAGATACTTACGAGGCGTGGCCGGGCATTCTTAGCCCTTGCCGCAAGTACTCGAGACGGGGCGACGGGGTCACATCTTTCGTGAGTCTTTGCTCGTGACCACACTACCAACACACTAACGGTTTGGATATTTGATCCGAGGGGCCTCTGGCCTGATAGGACTAACCATCACGTTGGCATTGTATGGGTGTTCTGCGTCGTATGCATCAGCCGAAACTTAATAGACGTCAGCGACTGAGCGGCGCGCGCCGAGTTGGACTGGTAAGCACCTGCCTTTTTGATGGAGGTAGCTAGGTCTGCTCATCGGCCGCATTCGCAACGTGCAGGAGTTCTTGGGGCGATGGCCGATGACCCCTGGGGGCATGGGTTTAGCCCGGCGTGCTTGACCTCTCTAATAAGCCTAGGTTGGGTTGCGGCATATTGTTTGACCGAGGCCGGGCATGACCCAGGAAAGTGTGTCCGGCCGGAGTTAATCGAGCGTGGTGGGTAAGTTGGTGCACCCCTGCAAGGAAGAAAACATCTATCAATAGCCTGTACTACGGTAACGGACACTTGGAGTTGTATCCCGATCGGTACAACTCGAATTGGATACTTGAGGTGATAATTGGATAGTATGGCTCTGGGATTTCTTTCTCGCTAGGAGTCGAGAAAGGATCTCTGGCCGAGGTTGATAACACTGCTACTACTTTACATTATGTTGATATGTACTCTTCTAAATGCTGCAAGATGATTGAAGATGCTTGAAGATGCTAGTCTTCGATAGGCTAGGTTTTCCCCTTCCCTTCTGGCATTCTGCAGTTTAGTCCACAGATACAACCTGAGGGAGTCCTGGATTAGGGGGTGTCCAGACAGTCAGATTATATCCTTTGGCCGGACTGTTGGACTATTAAGATACAAGATTGAAAACTTCGTCTCGTGTCCGGAGGGGGCTCTACTTGGTGCGGAAGGCAAGCTATGCAATACGGATACGTAAATCTCCTCCTTTGTAACCGACCTTGTGTAACCCTAGCCTCCTCCGGTGTCTATATAAACCGGAGGGTTTTAGTCCGTAGGACAACATACAATCATACCATAGGCTAGCTTCTAGGGTTTAGCCTCTCCGATCTCGTGGTAGATCAACTCTTGTAATACCCATATCATCAAGAATAAATCAAGCAGGACGTAGGGTTTTACCTCCATCAAGAGGGCCCGAACCTGGGTAAAACATCGTGTCCCCTGCCTCCTGTTACCATCCGCCTTAGATGCACAGTTCGGGACCCCCTACCCGAGATCCACCGATTTTGACACCAACATTGGTGCTTTCATTGAGAGTTCCTCTGTGACGTCGCCGTAAGGAAGGATGCCTCGTCTCGTTGTTAAAAGCAACATTACCGCCGGGGGAGCTCTAGTTGTCGGCCAAACTCTCCGGCTAGGCAGTTTCGTCATGACTGCCTGTTCGGCCGCTGCACTGACGATGTATTCTTGGGTCATCAAAAACAGCCTCCACGTCAGCTCAGAAGTCGTCGAGCAGATGGATCCAGTGGAGCTCTCTTCCCTAAACGAACTCTTGGATCGCATCGCCGCCTTGGGAATTGCTACGAACTATGATCGGATTGGGCTTAAACCCAATCAAAGGGAGATTAACTCTCCATCGGTCACCCATCATGTTGCGGTGGTGGAGGAACAATGCGGCAACTCTTCCTCTATTTTGAGGACTAACTATGTCCGGATTCCTGAGCTCTCCGAGCCGAATACCCGCTTACGGGAGGACATTACCCAAGCCCTGAACCTAGAATCAGGCAGCGGGCCAAACTTATCGGGTAACACTCCGGAACCCGAACTTCCAAGATTGGAAACTCCTCGGCCCCTAGGTCTCAGATCGGGTAGGGGTTCGGACTCAAATCCACCCACCCACCCAGACATAAACGATCTTTCCCACATCAGGCAAGAGCCCCATGAAACAGTGCATCATTATTGGGCCAGATTCCTCCTTGTGATGAACAAGGTTAAGGACTGTCGCGAGGAAGATGCAGTCTCACTTTTCTGCAATAATTGCACGGACAAGGGAATCCTTAACGCCTTAAGTCGCCGTGACATATCACGCTTCGCTGAATTGGCATCCATAGTATGAAAGTACTATGCGATGGAAAGCGCCTGGAAAACCGAAACGAAATTTTGGGATAATCTAGCTCCGAATATACACCCAGTCCGAAGTAAAAGGGTGCACTATCATAAGACGCCCGAGCTAATTGCAAAGAAACAAAAACCCTCTACAGGGCATGGAACCGTACTGGAGGGATGGCTTAACGGACCCTGCAAAATTCACAGTACAACGGATACAATACCAACACACAGCCTTAGAGCATGTTGGATACTCCGGCAGGTGGCCAAAAGTGGTGAGGATCTTATTATCCCAAATGCCACAGAGCACCATCCCGTGGACAACAATATGGTGTTAACAGTCTTTGAGACCTTTGCGTCAAATAATAGGCGCAAGCGAACACTCCGCAACATGGCCGAAATCTGCCACGTAGCAGCAATAAATCCATGGAGTGACACGGCTATTACCTTCAATGCCAGCGACGAACCTAAATTCCGAACAGCCCGAGCACCAGCTGCACTGGTCCTCAGTCCAATTGTGGACGGCTTTCGACTTACCAAAGTACTCATGGACGGCGGCAGCGGATTAAACCTCATCTATGAGGAAACTCTTCAAAAAATAGAAATAGACTGGAACCGCATTGAGCAAAGTATCACAACCTTCAGGGGAATCATACCCAGTCGGGAGGCACGATGCACTGGGAAAATCACACTAGATGTGGTATTCAGTACGCCAGAGAATTACAGGTCCGAGGAAATTACATTTCAAGTGGCCCCGTTCACCAGCGGATACCACACCCTTTTAGGACTTGAGGGGTTCACAATCTTCCAAGTCGTACCCCATTATGGGTACATGAAGCTCAAAATTCCCGGGCCCAACGGAATCATCACCCTCGCTAGTGATCCGGACACAGCACTCCGAGCCGAAAACAAAATAGCCGCACTGGCCCTCGAGGCATTATCCGAAGCCCTCTCAGCCAAGGAGCTAACCACGCTACGCTCAACAGTGGATAGGGACGATGTGATACTCGATATGAGATCCAAGTCCACCTCTTTTAAACCAGCGGATGAAATAGTCAAATTCCAAGTCCACCCAACGGACCCTACAAAAACAGCCTCCATCGGGGCATAGTTAAAACCCGCCGTGGACGCCGCACTACGAGAGTTCCTGCGCGAGAATTGGGACATATTTGCCTGGCACCCTTCATACATGCCAAGAATCCCCCGCAGGCTGGCCGAGCATAGCCTCAATATCCTAAAGGGATTCAAGCCGGTCAAGCAAGCTCTTCGTTGTTTCTTCGAACCTAAGATACAGGCCATGGGAGAGGAACTAGCCAAGTTTTTGGAGGCCGGATTCATCAGAGAAATAAAACACCCGGACTGGCTAGCAAACCTGGTGATGGTACCAAAGAAGGATAAATCCTGGCGCCTTTGTGTCGATTTCAAGGACCTCAATAAAGCTTGCCCAAAGGATCCCTTCCCCCTCCCCCGCATCGACCAAATTATCGATGCTACCGCAGGACACGACTCATTGTGTTTCCTCGACGCATAGTCCGGTTACCACCAAATCAAGATGGTGGAGTCCGACCAAGCCGCAACGACATTCGTCACACCATACGGTCCCTTCTGTTTCAACACAATGCCTTTTGGGCTCAAAAACGCCGGCGCAACATATCAGCGCATGATTTAGACATGTCTGGAGAAACAAATCAGCAAAACAGTAGAGGCATACGTAAACGATGTGGTCGTCAAAACCAAACACGTCGACTCTTTGATAGATGACTTGAGGCTCACGCTCGACAACCTCCGAACATACGACATCAAGATCAATCCGGAAAAATGTGTTTTCGGCATACCAGCCGGAAAGCTCCTGGGTTTCATTGTCTCCAGTAGAGGTATTGAAGCTAACCCGGCCAAAATCAGAGCTTTGTCACAGTTGGCTACTCCAACAGACCTCAAACAAATCCATAAGTTAACAGGATGCGTGGCGGCTCTAAGCCGCTTTATCTCCTGCTTAGGAGAAAAGGCTTTACCCCTTTATCGCCTCCTCCGGCGCACCGAACATTTGAGTGGACGGACGCTGCCACAGCCGGATTGGAAGAAATAAAGGCCATTTTAGCAACCAACCCAATCCTGGCCGCGCCAAACATCGACGAACCAATGCTGTTGTACATTGCGGCAACCCATCCAGTTGTAAGCGCAGTGCTCGTCGTCGAACGAGAAGCTGACGGACCTAAATTCCCTCTTCAAAAGCCGGTATACTATGTATCCACTGTCCTCACTCCATGCAATTCGTGGTACCCACATTATCAAAAGATAGCCTACGCGGTATTCATGGCATCCCGGAAGCTGCGACACTACTTTCAAGAGTGTTCGATTACAGTAGCCTCGAAAGTGCCACTTAATGAAATTATAAACAACTGCGACGCTACGGGCCGGATTGCCAAATAGGCTATTGAGATCCTCCCGTTCGACATAACATACAAACCTCGACGAGCCATTAAGTCGCAGGTATTGGCCGACTTTGTCGCCGAATGGACGAAGGCCGAACTCCCTAAAGAGTACGGCGCATACTCCAACTGGATCATGCACTTCGACGGTTCTAAAATGATGGCTGGTCTAGGGGCTGGCATCGTCCTGACGTCCCCAACCGGAGATACCGTTCAGTACGTACTGCAAATATTGTACACAGACTCCAACAACGAAGCCGAATACGAAGCTCTATTGCATGGTCTTCGGATGGCAGTCTCCATGGGCATTCAACGCCTGGAGGTGCGCGGGGATTCAAACCTTGCAATATCCCAAATAAATGGAGACTTCGACGCCAAGGATCCGAAAATGGCGGCCTACCGAAACGCCGTCCAAAAATATGTCAGCTCGGTTCGAGGGGCTCGAATTTCACCATGTGGCTCGGGAAAACAATCAGGCGGCGGATATCCTCGCCCGCATCGGCGCAAAACATGATGTGGTCCCCCCCAACATCTTTCTGGAGAGGCTGTTCAAGCCATCCGTAGTATGGGAAGGGGACACCGGTAACCATAATCCGGACCCGGCCAAAATGCCCAATACCGAAACTCTGACACAATCGGAGGCTCCGCCACCAAAATAACACCTTCAGCCCACGTAATAATGGCCATTATAGCCCCATGGACAGAACCATTCCTGGCCTACCTAACTAGGCAGGAACTTCCGGAGGACCAAAATGAGGCACGCTGCATAGTGCGGTGATCTAAGGCCTACAGGGTCCACGAGGGAGAATTGTATAAAAAAGCACTACCGGAGTCCTTCAAAGGTGCATCTCCGAAGAGGAAGGGCGGAACCTTTTAGCAGAAATCCACGCCGGACTCGGCGGTCACCACGTCGCAGCCCGGGCTCTTGTAAGCAAGGCCTTCCGTACAGGATTCTATTGGCCAACGGCCCGGGTAGATGCACAGGACTTGGTCCAACGTTGCGCCGGTTGCCAGCTCTTTGCAAATCAAAGCCACATGCCAACCACCGCCCTCCAAACAATCCCCGTTATGTGGCCCTTCGCGGTCTGGGGGCTTGACATGGTTGGACCCCTTAAAGGGGGAACCCACAAGAAAAAATACTTACTAGTCATGGTGGATAAATTCACCAAATGGATAGAGGCCAAACCTGTTAAAACAGCCGAATCCGGACCAGTGATAGACTTCATATGTGGTTTCGTACACCATTATGGCGTCCCCCACAGCATCATTACTGACAACGGCACAAACTTCATAGCCGATGAGGTAAAACTCTGGTGCAGCAAAATGGGCATCAAGCTCGATTATGCTTCAGTCTATCACCCACAAACCAACGGCCAAGTCGAGCGAGCAAACGGTCTTATAATGAGCGGCATTAAGCCCAGATTAGTGTGTTCCTTAATGGAGTCTAACACGCACTGGGTAGAGGAGCTCGACTCCGTACTCTGGGGGCTGCAGACCACGCCGAATCGTAGTACCGGATACACACCCTTCTTTATGGTGTACGGCGCAGAGGCAGTCTTGCCCTGTGACATAATTCATGACTCACCTCGAGTGCGCATGTACGAAGAAAGAGAAGTTGAGCTCGATCGGCAGGACAGTCTGGACACCCTGGAGGAGGAGCGCAACGTAGCCAAGGCCCGTTTCGTATTTTATCAGCAACAGGCTCGCAGATACCGAAGCAAAGAAGTATGGGCCAAAACTTATAACGTTGGCAAACTAGTTCTACGCCTGCCGGATAAGAAAAAGAACAAGCTTGAGCCCAAATGGGAAGGTCCCTTCATTATTGACAAAGTTCTGACCGGTGGAGCGTACCGACTACGGGATGCATCGACTAGTCGACTCGAGCCGAACCCATGGAACGCGGCCAGGCTCCGAAGATTCTACTCCTAGCGCTGGACCCTATGTTCGTCCCCTCCCTTTGTCCATTTTTTGCATATACATTATTGATGACCCACAAGTATAGGGGATCTATCGTAGTCCTTTCGATATGTAAGAGTGTTGAACCCAACGAGGAGCAGAAGGAAATGATAAGCGGTTTTCAGCAAGGTATTCTCTGCAAGTACTGAAATAGGTTGTAACAGATAGTTTTGTGATAGGATAAATTGTAACGAGCAACAAGTAACAAAAGTAAATAAAGTGCAGCAAGGTGGCCCAATCCTTTTTGTAGCAAAGGACAAGCCGGAACAAACTCTTATAATAGGAAAAGCGCTCCCGAGGACACATGGGAATATCGTCAAGCTAGTTTTCATCACGTTCATATGATTCGCGTTCGATACTTTGATGATTTGATATGTGGGTGGACCGGTGCTTGGGTGCTGTTCTTAATTGAACAAGCATCCCACTTATGGTTAACCACTATTGCAAGCATCCCCAACTACAACAAAAGTATTAAGGTAAACCTAACCATAGCATGAAACATATGGATCCAAATCAGCCCCTAACGAAGCAACGCATAAACTAGGGTTTAAGATTCTGTCACTCTAGCAACCCATCATCTACTTATTACTTCCCAATGCCTTCCTCTAGGCCCAAATAATGGTGAAGTGTTATGTAGTCGACGTTCACATAACACCACTAGAGGCTAGACAACATACATCTTATCAAAATACCAAACGAATACCAAATTCACATGACTACTCATAGCAAGACTTCTCCCTTGTCCTCAGGAACGAACGTAATTACTCACAAAGCATATTCATGTTCATAATCAGAGGGGTAATAATATGCATATAGGATCTGAACATATGATCTTCCACCAATTAAACCAACTAGCATCAACTACAAGGAGTAATCAACACTACTAGCAACCTACTAGCACCAATCCCGGACTTTGAGACAAGAATTGGATACAAGAGATGAACTAGAGTTTGGAGATGAGATGGTGCTGGTGAAGATGTTGATGGAGATTGCCCTCTCCTGATGAGAGCAGCGTTGGTGATGAGATGGTGATGATTTCCCCCTCCGGGAGGGAAGTATCCCCGGCAGAACAATTCTGCCGGAGCTCTAGATGGATCCTCCAAGGTTCCGCCTCGTGGCGGCGGAGTCTCGTCCCGAAAAGCTCCTCCCTGTTTTTTCTCATCGAAAGACCTCATATAGGAGAAGATGGGCGTCGGAGAGCCACCAGGGGGGCCACGAGGTAGGGGGGCGCGCCCTAGGGGGGCGCCCCCACCCTCCTGAGCAGGGTGTGGGCCCCCTGGCCTTCATCTCTAGCGTGGATTTTTCTTTATTTCTTTTAAGACGTTCCGTGGAGTTTCAGGACTTTTGGAGTTGCGCAGAATAGGTCTCAAATATTTGCTCCTTTTCCAGACCAGAATTCCAGCTGCCGGCATTCTCCCTCCTTATGTAAACCTTGTAAAATAAGATAGAATAGCCATAAGTATTGTGACATAAAGTGAAATAACAGTCCATAATATGATAAATATCGATATAAAAGCATGATGCAAAATGGACGTATCAACTCCCCCAAGCTTAGACCTCGCTTGTCCTCAAGCGAAAAGCCGATAACAATAAATATGTCCTCATGTTTAGAGGTAGAGGCGTCGATAAAAATAAAATACGGGCATGAAGGCATCACGATTATTCTCATAACAGCAACATATATAGATTTTGTCATATGATTGCTTATGTTCAAGCGATGATCTATTCACAATGCAAAAGTATAAATCATAAACCTTGTTGGGCTCCAACAAGCTATAATCTCAGTCATTGAAGCAATTGCAATTTATCATAACATCGGAAAGAGTTTATGTCAGAGCTAAAAAGCAAGTCCACATACTCAACTATCATTTAGTCCTCCATAATTGCTAACACTCACGCAATACTTGTGGTTACGGAGTTTTAATCGGACACAGAGAAAGATAGGGGCTTATAGTTTTGCCCCACAACTTTTTACCTCAAGGGTAATGTCAACAATAATGGTTCATGCTCCCCTACATCCAATTAGATATATATATATCATGTTCTTTCCAACATGCTGAGCTTGCCAAAGGATAAAATGAAAAAGGAAAGGTGAAGATCACCGTGACTCTTGCATAAGGTAGAAGATAATAATAAAGGATAGGCCCTTCACAGAGGGAAGCAGAGGTTGCCATGCGCTTTTATGGTCGGATATATAAAATCTCAATGCGAAAGAATGTCACTTTATATTGCCCCTTGTGATATGAACCTTTATTATGCAGTCTGTCGCTTTTATTACTTCCACATCACAAGATCGTATAAAGCTTATTTCTCCCACACCAATCAATCATACATATTTAGAGCAATTTTTATTGCTTTGCACCGATGACAACTTACTTGAAGGATCTTACTCAATCCATAGGTAGATATGGTGGACTCTCATGGCAAAACTGGTTTAGAGATATTTGGAAGCACAAGTAGTATTTCTACTTGGTGCTGAGAATTTGGCTAGCATGAGGGGGAAAGGCAAGCTCAACAAGTTAGAGGAACCATGACAACATACTTTATCTCAGATATAAGAAAGACATAACTCATTACGTTGTCTTCCTTGTCCAACATCAACTCTTTAATGAGTGCTCCCAATCATAGAAGATGTCATTGATAATATATCTATATGTGAAAACCTCTCTTTCATTATTACTTCCTATTAATTGCAACAATGACCAAAGCTATGTCTGCCAATTCCCAACAACTTTTAATCATCATACTCTTTCTATGTGAAGTCATTACTCTCAATAAGATCAATATGAACTTTTTGTTTCTTTTTATTCTTTTTCTCTTTTCTTTTGTTCACCCAAGATCATGGCAAAATAATCAAGCCGTTGAATCAACACTAATCTTTATTATATATAACTCACGAACTCGATTACATAGAGAGATCATAAAGCAAAACTCAAAACTAGATCATGCCATAAACTTTATTCTACTAGATCAAGATACTACTAATAGGATCGAACAAACAAAAACGGTAAAGGTAGGAGTTGTGATGGTGATACGATACCGGGACACCTCCCCCAAGCTTGGCAGTTGCCAAGGGGAGTGCCCATACCCATGTGATTATGTCTCCTTCTTTGTTGTCGGTGTAATATTCTTGGCGATGATTCCCCTCAGGATGCGGTCCTCCTCCTCGAGCTTATTGACTTGCTGTTTGAGATCCATTATTTCCTTACGAAGCTTTCCTGTGACAGCTAAAGCTCCTTGCACCCAAGGGTGTTGCATAGCTGCGGGAGAACAAGTGACACTTCTCGTCATATTTTCATAAGAAAGAAATCTAACATTAGAAGGGATAACCGAGTTTGGAATAGCTGAGCTCTGCAGTTCCCCCATCGTGAACCCAGCTCGGAGGCGAGAGGTGACTTCTTGATCCTCCATGGCATCTACTCTCATTAAGTCAGCCTCCATCTCTTCCTCCGTTGCTGGCCCAAAGTGGTCAGCGTCGCTGTTTGCCCTTGGTTCCAGAGCCGGATTAGATACCCGGCTCTCCCAGATTGACTCTTGAGAAGACATCTTGCTCTAATCTGCAGCAGCAACAGCTCGAAAACAAAAACAGGGGAAATTTGCGTGATACGGGAGTCAAAACCTTCGGGAGGTTATATAATGAATTTTTACCGACCAAAATACGTAACGTACAAGAAAACGGAGTCCGGAAGGCACACGAGGCGCTCACGAGGTAGGGGGCGCGCCCACCACCCTCATGGGGCCCTCATGTCCTTCCCGGACTGCTACTTATTTTTCTATTTTTCTAAATATTCCAAAACGGAGAAATATTGCCTTAAAAATTGTTTTGGAGTCGGTTTACTTACCGTACCACATACCTATTCCTTTTCGGAGTCTGAAACATTCCGGAAAGTATCCCTTATGTATTCCTCCGGGGTTATGGTTTCAATAATATTGGTTTCAACATTTATGGGATTACCTGAGATATAATGTTTAATTCTTTGACCATTTACCACCTTCGGATTTGTGCCCTCGAAGTTGTTGATTTTTATGGCACCGGAACGATAGACCTCTTCGATAACATAGGGGCCTTCCCATTTAGAGAGAAGTTTTCCTGCAAAAATCTTAAATGAGAGTTGTATAGCAATACATAATCACCTACATTAAACTCACGCTTTTGTATCCTTTTTTCATGCCATTTTTTAACTTTTTCTTTAAACAACTTGGCATTTTCATAAGCTTGGGTCCTCCATTCAAATAACCTCTTCTCACCGGCAAGTTTAAAATCATAGTTGAGTTCTTTAATAGCCCAGTATGCCTTATGTTCTAGTTCGAGAGGTAAGTGACATGCTTTTCCATAAACCACTTTATACGGAGACATACCCATAGGATTTTTGTATGCGGTTCTATAAGCCCATAATGCATCATCAAGTTTCTTAGACCAATTCTTTCTAGACCTATTAATAATCTTTTGCAAAATTAATTTGAGCTCTCTATTGCTCAACTCTACTTGACCACTAGACTGTGGGTGATAAGGGGATGCAATTCTATGATTAACATCATATTTAGCAAGCATTTTACGGAAGGCACCATGAATAAAGTGTGAACCACCATCAGTCATTAAATATCTAGGGACTCCAAACCTCGAAAAAATAACTTCCTTAAGCATTTTAATAGAAGTGTTATGATCAGAACTACTAGTTGGAATAGCTTCTACCCACTTAGTAACGTAATCAACAGCAACTAAAATATGTGTGTATCCATTAGAGGCAGGAAAAGGTCCCATATAATCAAAGCCCCAAACATCAAACGGTTCAATAACAAGTGAATAATTCATAGGCATTTCTTGACGTCTACTAATATTACCAATTATTTGGCATTCATCACAAGACAAGACAAACTTACGGGCATCCTTGAAGAGAGTAGGCCAATAAAAACCAGATTGCAATACCTTATGTGCAGTTCTATCTCTAGCGTGGTGTCCTCCATAAGACTCGGAATGATACTTGCGTAGGATCTGTTCCTGTTCATGCTCAGGTACACAACGCCTAATAACACCATCTACTCCTTTATAAAGATGTGGGTCATCCCAAAAGTAATGTCTCAAGTCATAGAAAAACTTTTTCTTTTGCTGGTATGTGAAACTAGGTGGTATAAACATAGCAACAATATAATTAGCATAATCAGCATACCATGGAGTACTATGAGAAGTATTTATAACATTATTAATGAAGCGTCATCGACATATTCTGAAAATTTTTCCACCATTTCATGCGTCGAGGGTACTCCGTGCATCTATATGCACCTCAGATAGCAACTTACCTACAAAAATCTGATAATTTGGTACATTTTCAACCGTTTTGATCCATGATGGTAGATTTTCTATTTTTGTGAAACTGGAAACATGCTTAAATAGCATTATCGACAAGTGATAGAAGCCTTGCTTCGTTTCCTGTTTCGAAGTTGTCTGTGCCGCCATTTGAAAATCCTACAACAACTTATATATGTAGGAGTCACTTATTTTTTGGTAGTTCTCCATAACCTTTTGATTTATTACTTTACATTATCTCCTCCTTTAAAACTTAGAACTCATTTAAGTAGGACATTTAACACATTATAACAGCCTTTCCATCATTCCATTCTTTAAGAGTAGTCTCATCCGCCGTTTGGAAGTCATAGAACAACTTATCCACATAAATTATTCATGTTTAGCACCTTTTCATAAACTTTTGATCCATTACTGTTGATTTTTTATTCGCTATAAAGAAAACTTACTTAAATAAGATCACTTAGACATTCCACCAGCATTTCTTCCTTTGAAGCTTTGGAAATTGTATGTTTGACCATATGGATCTCGTATAACAAATTATAACTAGTAATCATACAATTTCATCACCAACTATGTTCCCTTTTGATCCATCACTATAGATTTTCACTTTGTTCAAAACTGAAGACTTATTAATGAAGCATCATCGACATATTACGAAATCGTTTCCTCCATTTCATGCTTCGAGGGTAGTATGTGCGTCTATATGCACCTCAGATAGCAACTTACCTAAAAAAATCTGATAATTTGGTACATTTTTTGAACCGTTTTAATCCATCATGTTTGATTTTTTATTTTTGCGAAACTGGTAACTTGTTTAAATAGCATTCTCGACAAGTGATAGAAACCTTGCTTCTTTTCTTGTTTTGAAGTTTACTATGCCGCCATTTGAAAATCCTATATGTAGGAGTCACATTTTTTTAGTAGTTTTTCATAACGTTTTGATTTATTACTTTACATTTTATCCTCCTTTGAAACTGAGTACTCAGTTAAATAGGACATTCAACATATTATAACAGCCTTTTCATCATTCCGTTCTTCAAGAATAGTCTCGACCACCGTATGAAAGTCATAGAACACCTTATCCACATAAATTATTCATGTTTAGCACCTTTTAATAAACTTTTGATCCGCTACCATCGATTTCTTATTCGCAAACTAGAAACTTACTTAAATAGCATCATTTAGACATTCAACCAACATTTCTTCTCAAGCTTCGAAAGTTGTATGTTTGACCATATGGATCTTGTATAACAACTTATAACTAGTAATCATATAATTTCATCACCAATTTTGTTCCCTTTAGATCCAACATTACAGATTTTCACTTTGTTCAAAACTGAAAAGTTATTAATGAAGTGTCATCAACATATTCCAAAATTGTTTCCGCCATTTCATGCTTCGAGGGTAGTCTGTGCATCTATATGCACCTCCGATAGCAACTTACCAACAAAAATCTGATAATTTGGTACATTTTCAACCGTTTTGATCCATCTGGTAAATTTTCTATTTTTGTAAACTGAAAACTTGCTTAAATAGCATTATCGACAAGTGATAGAAGCCTTCCTTCGTTTCTTGTTTCAAAGTTGTCTATACCGCCATTTGGAAATCCTACAACAAGTTATATATGTAGGAGTCACTTATTTTTTGGTAGTTGTACATAAGCTTTTGATTTATTACTTTACATTTTCTCCTCCTTTAAAACTCAGAACTCATTTAAATAGGACATTTGACACATTATAAGAGGCTTTCCATCATTCCATTATTTAAGAGTAGTCTCGATCACCGTTTGGAAGTCATACAACAGCTTATGCACATAAATTATTCATGTTTAGCACCTTTTCATAAACTTTTGATCCGTTACCGTCGATTTTTTATTCGTTATAAAGAAAACTTACTTAAATAAGATCACTTAGACATTCCACCAGCATTTCTTCCTTCGAAGCATTGGAAATTGTATGTTTGACCATACGGATCTCGTATAACAACTTATAACTAGTAATCATATAATTTCATCACCAATTTTGTTCTCTTTAGATCCATCATTAGAGATTTTCACTTTGTTTAAAACTAAAAACTTATTAATGAAGAGTCATCGACATATTCTGAAATTGTTTTCACCATTTCATGCTTCGAGGGTAGTCCGTGCATCTATATGCACCTCAGATAGCAACTTACCTACAAAAATCTGATAATTTCGTACATTTTCAACCGTTTTGATCCATCATGGTAGATTTTCTATTTTTGTGAAACTGAAAACTTGCTTAAATACCATTATCGACAAGTGATAGAAGCCTTCTTCGTTTCTTGTTTCGAAGTTGTCTATGCCGCCATTTGAAAATCCTACAACAACTTATATATGTAGGAGTCACTTATTTTTTGGTAGTTTTCCATAACCTTTTGATTTATTACTTTACATTTTCTCCTCCTTTAAAACTCATAACTCATTTAAATAGGACACTTGACACATTATAACAGCCTTTCCATCATTCCATTCTTCGAGAGTAGTCTCGACTGCCGCATGGAAGTCATAGAATAGCTTATCCACATAAATTATTCATGTTTAGCACCTTTTCATAAACTTTTGATCCGCTACCATCAATTTCTTATTCGCTAATTGGAAACTTACTTAAATAGCATCATTTAGACATTCCACCAGCATTTCTTCTCAAGCTCAGAAAGTTGTATGTTTGACCATATGGATCTTGTATAACAACTTATAACTAGTAATCATACAATTTCATCACCACCTTTAGATCCATCATTACAGATTTTCACTTTGTTCAAAACTGAAAACTTATTAATGAAGTGTCATCGACATATTCCAAAATTGTTTCTGCCATTTCATGCTTCGAGGGTAGTCCGTGCATCTATATGCACCTCCGATAGCAACTTACCAACAAAAATCTGATAATTTGGTACATTTTCAACCGTTTTGATCCGTGATGCCCTGATGCAGCAAAATGAAGACCTCAACGAGAGGGATCAGCTTCTTCGAGAAGAGCAACCAAGCACGAGAAGATCCATTAGAATTTCATCACCAAAACTTTCCTCTTTACTCCACCTCTTAAATCTCGGGACGATATTTCTTGTAGTGGAGGAGATTTGTAACACCCCGGTGTAATGATGCTACAGTAATCCCTGAGATCAAGCAAATCATTTTGCTAAAGAAGTGCTTAGTCACTTTGATCAATATCTCATTTCAAATTCCAGTCAAATTCAAACTCAAATGTTAAGTGAAATTCAAAGTTTCTCAAACATGAAAACTAAAATGTTCATCATGTGGCAAATATTCTTTTGATAGTATTGGTGGTGAACCAACATTTTTGCAAAATGTCTAAGTGCCCTAAACTAATTTAAACAGTGGCTAAAGCAATTAAATTAAATGCTTTTGAGTTAAAAAATGCTAAACTAATTTATTTTGGTTTCAAACTTGTTGTTCAATGTCCTAAATAGTTATAATATTTAGGTGTAAGTTTTATAAATTATAAAACTGTTTTGCTTTTTGGAAATAAAAGAAAGCAAAGAAGTTTAAAAAAATAGTAAAAGAAAAGGAAAAGTAGAGAGAGAGAAAGCCCCCTACCCCCTGGGCCTTGTCCCAGCCGAGCCAGCTGGCCCAGCTAGAGCGGCCCAGTCCCCCCTCCTCGGTCGCTCCCCTTCCTGTTCCTCCGACCACGGGGAAGGGGTGCGTCCAGGCGCTACCGCACCTCCTCGCCAGCGACGCCCAAACAGGATAAGGGCGAGGCCGACGCCTCGGACCTCCTCCCCCCACCAACCTGCACCCACTCCCCCGCTCTCCTCTGTCTCCCCGCTCCTTAGATCCCCATTCACCCGAGCGTCGTCGCCGCCGCGTTGCTGCTCCATGCGGCCACCGGCCGCCTCGTGCCCGGGAGCACGGCCGTCATTTGCCTCGTCGTCACCGACCACCCAAGCGGGCCGGGCATCACCGGAGAGTCCGCTACGATGTCTTCCTCCTCCTCTGCTCCGACAAACGCCGACGTCGAATTTGGCCACCTCGCGCCTCCCCCGAGCCCACTGAGCACATCTGCAGGCTCACTGTGAGCTACACTCCTCCCCCCTCTCTCTTTTGCTCTCGTACGCGCCCGGAGCGGCTGGAACCGCCATGGCCGAGCCGAGCTCCGCCGTTGAGCTCATTGCCGTCACCTTGATGCTTCTCGCGCCGCGCTAACACCACCACCGAGCTCCTGGAGCTCCTAGCTGCTCAACACGCCCCTCCGCCACCCTTGACGTGCCCAGGACGCTTGAATCCATCGACGTACGAACTCCGGCGCCGCTCCGGTCAGCACTGCCATGGCTCTAGGCCATCCCAGCACGCGGGACCACCGGCGTTGGATGCCTGCGGCTCCCCTCGTTCGAACTCGCGTCACAGCGCTCATTTTAAGCGCCTCGTAGGCTTTTCCCGACGCGCTCCCGAACGCCACCACCGCATCCACTCGTCACCGGCGCCATTTCCGGCAGCTCCAGTTCCGGTCGGCCTCACCACGCGACGCGGCGGGCTCCCCCCGTTTGAACGCGCCCGCTCGCGCCCGTGTTGGTCCCCTGTAGGCGAATCCCGGCCGTCTTCGGCGATGTGCCGTCGTGGGAGAGGTCGCCGGAGCCTTCTCCAGCACCCTGCCGACGTGGCCAGTCAGGGCCACTCCCCTGGTCACTACCCCGTGGGCCCCTGGACCCGGTTGACCATGTTGACCATGGTCAACTATGCTGACTAGGCACTCAGTGCCACTGACACGCGGGCCCCACTGCATATTTTGTTAAATAAACGTTTTTATAAATAAAAATAATTAGTTAAGCTAATCAGTCACTGACATGTGGGGCCCAGTGCTATGTCTTGAGCTTGCGTTGGTTTTCCCCGAAGAGGAAGGGATGATGCAGCAGAGTAGTGTAAGTATTTCCCTTAGTTTTTGAGAACCAAGGTATCAATCCAGTAGGAGGCCACGCTCAAGTCCCTCGTACCTGCACAAAACGATAGCTACTCGCAACCAACGTGTTTAGGGGTTGTCAATCCCTTCACGGTCACTTACGAGAGTGAGATCTGATAGATATAATATTTTTGGTATAAAGATGCAAAGTAAAAAAGTAAAGGCAAAGTAAAAAGCAAGAAAGATTAAAGTAATGGAGATTGATATGATGAGAATAGACCCGGGGGCCATAGGTTTCACTAGTGGCTTCCCTCAAGAGCATAAGTATTCTACGCTGGGTGAAAAAATTACTGTTGAGCAATTGACAGAATTGAGCATAGTTATGAAAATATCTAGGCATGATCATGTATATAGGCATCACGTCCGTGACAAGTAGACCGAAACGATTCTGCATCTACTACTATTACTCCACTCATCGACCGCTATCCAGCATGCATCTAGAGTATTAAGTTAAAAACAGAGTAACGCCTTAAGCAAGATGACATGATGTAGAGAGATAAATTCATGCAATATGAAATAAACCCCATCTTGTTATCCTCGATGGCAAAGATACAATACGTGCCTTGCTGCCCCTTCTGTCACTGGGAAAGGACACCGCAAGATCGAACCCAAAGCTAAGCACTTCTCCCATGGCAAGAGCTACCAATCTAGTTGGCCAAACCAAACGGATAATTCGAAGAGACTTGCAAAGATAACCAATCATACATAAAATAATACAGAGAAGATTCAAATATTATTCATAGATAGACTTGATCATAAACCCACAATTCATCGGTCTCAACAAACACACCGCAAAAAGAAGATTACATCGAATAGATCTCCACAAGAGAGGGGCATAACTTTGTTTTGAGATTCAAAGAGAGAGAAGAAGCCATCTAGTTACTAAATATGGACCTGAAGGTCTGAGGTAAACTACTCACACTTCATCGGAGAGGCTATGATGATGTAGAAGCCCTCCGTGATGACGGCCCTCTTCCGGCGGAGCTCCGGAACAGGCCCCAAGATGGGATCTCATGGATACAGAAAGTTGTGGCGGTGGAATTAGGTTTTTCGCTCCTTGTTTTGATCATTTGGGGGTACGTAGGTATATATAGGAGGAAGGAGTACGCCGGAGGAGCACCAAGGGGCCCACGAGGCAGGGGGCCCGCCCTAGGGGGGCTTCCCCCACCCTCGTGACCGCCTCTTTTGTTCCTTGGAGCAGGGTCCAAGTCTCCTGGATCACGTTCGGTGAGAAAATCACGTTCCCGAAGGTTTTATTCTGTTTGGACTCCGTTTGATATTCCGTTTCTTCGAAACACTGAAATAGGCAAAAAACAGCAATTCTGGGCTGGGCCTCCGGTTAATAGGTTAGTCCCAAAAATAATATAATAGTGGAAAATAAAGCCCAATATAGTCCAAAACAGTAGATAATATAGCATGGAGCAATCAAAAATTATAGATACGTTGGAGACGTATCAGGCATCCCCAAGCTTAATTCCTGCTCGTCCTCGAGTAGGTAAATGATAAAAAGAGAATTTTTGATGTGGAGTGCTACTTGGCATAATTTCAATGCAAATCTTCTTAATTGTGATATGAATATTTAGATTCGAAAGATTCAAGACAAAAGTTCATATTGACATAAAAATAATAATACTTCAAGCATACTAACAAAGCAATTATGTCTTCTCAAAATAACATGGCCAAAGAAAGTTATCCCTACCAAATCATATAGTCTGGCTATGCTCTATCTTCACCACACAAAATATTTAAATCATGCACAACCCCGATGACAAGCCAAGAAATTGTTTCATACTCTAACTTTTTCAAAACTTTTTCAATCTTCACGCAATACATGAGCGTGAGCCATGGATATAGCACTATAGGTGGAATAGAATGGTTGTTGTGGAGAAGACAAAAAGGAGAAGATAGTCTCACATCAACTAGGCGTATCAACGGGCTATGGAGATGCCCATCAATATATATCAATGTGAGTGAGTAGGGATTGCCATGCAACGGATGCACTAGAGCTGTAAGTATATGAAAGCTCAAAAAGAAACTAAGTGGGTGTGAGGGAGTCCTGGATTAGGGGGTGTCCGGATAGCCGGACTATACCTTCGGCCGGACTCCTAGACTATGAAGATACAATTGAAGATTGCGTCCCGTGTCCGGAAGGGACTTTCCTTGGCGTGGAAGGCAAGCTTGGCGATACGGATATGTAGATTTCCTACCATTGTAACCGACTCTGTGTAACCCTAGCCCTCTCCGATGTCTATATAAACCGGAGGGTTTTAGTCCGTAGGAACAACAATCATACCATAGGGCTTCTAGGGTTTAGCCTCTTTGATCTCGTGGTAGATCTACTCTTGTACTACCCATATCATCAATATCAATCAAGCAGGACGTAGGGTTTTACCTCCATCAAGAGGGCCCGAACCTGGGTAAAACATCGTGTCCCCTGCCTCCTGTTACCATCCGGCCTAGACGCACAGTTCGGGACCCCCTACCCGAGATCCGCCGGTTTTGACACCGACATTGGTGCTTTCATTGAGAGTTCCTCTGTGCCGTCGCCATCAGGAAGGATGCCTCATCCCGTCTTTAAAGACGGCACTGTTGCTAAGGGAGCTTTGGCTGTCGGCCAGACTCTCAGGCTAGGTGGTTTCCTTATGACCGCCCGTTCGGCTGCTGCGCCGATGATGACCTCTCGGGTCATCGAGAGCAATCTTCATGTCAGCTCGGAATTCGCCGAGCAGCTAGATCCAATGGAGCTCTCTTCCCTAAACGAGCTCTTGGATCGCTTCGCCACCCTGGGAGTCGCTACAGATTACGACCAGATTGGGCCTAAACCCGATTTGAGAGAGATTAACTCTCCCAGGTCACCCATCACGTTGCCGTGGTAGAGGGACAGTGCGGCGACCCTTCATCTATTTTAAGGACTAGCTATGTCCGGATTCCCGATCCCTCCAAGCCGGATACCCGCGGAGGGGAGGACATCAATCAAGACCTGAACTTAAAGTCAGGCGACGGGCTAGATTCATTGGACAGCATCCAAGAATCCAAACTTCCGAGTTCGGAAATTCCTTGGCCCCTGGGTCTCAGATTGGGTGAGGTTTCGGATTTGATTCCACCCACCCACCCGTACATAAGCGAGAGCCCGAAGAAACAGTACATCATTACTGGGCCAGATTCCTCCTGGTTATGAACAGGATAAAGGACTGCCGTGAGGAAGACGCAATTTTATTCTTCTGCAATAATTGCATGGACAAGGGAATCCTCAACGCCATAAGTCGCCGTGATATTACATGCTGACTTGGCGTCCATAGTATGAAAGTACTATGCAATGGAAAGCGCCTGGAAAACCGAAATAAAATTTTGGGACAATCCACCCTTGAATACAAACCCAGTCCGAAATAAAAGGGTGCATCATCGCTAGACACCCGGGTTCAATACCAAAAAGCAAAAGCCCTCTACAGGGCACGGAACCGTGCTGGAAGGATGGCTTAATGGACCCTGTAAAATTCACAGTGCAGAGGGCGCCACACCAACTCATAGCCTTAGAGCATGTTGGATACTCCGACAGGTGGCAAAAATTGGCGAAGATCTTCTAATTCCAGAAGCCACAGAAGCCACCCTAGAGACACCAGTACGGTATTAACAGTCTTCGAGACTTTCGCATCAAATAATATGGGAAAAAGAACACTCCACAGCCTTGTCGAATTCTACCAAGTAGCAACAATAAACCCATGGAGTGACACGGCTATTACTTTTAACGCCAGTGATGAACCTAAATTCCGAACAGCCCGAGCACCAGCCGCATTGGTCCTCAGTCGAATAGTGGACGGCTTTCGTCTTACCAAGGTACTCATGGATGGCGGCAGCGGATTGAACCTCATTTATGAGGAAACCCTTCAAAAAATGGAAATAGACTGGAACCGCATTGAGCACAGCAACACAACCTTTAGAGGAATAATCCCCAGTCGGGAAGCGCGTTGTACAGGAAAAATCACACTAGATGTGGTGCTTGGCACGCCGGATAATTACAGGTCTGAAGAGGTCACGTTCCAAGTGGCCCCGTTCAGTAGCGGATATCATGCTCTGCTCGGGCGGGAAGCGTTTACAATCTTCCAAGCAATACCCCATTACGGGTACATGAAGCTCAAGATGCCTGGGCCTAACGGAATCATCACTCTCGCTAGTGATCCGGACATAGCACTCCACGCCGAAAACAAGACAGCCACACTGGCCCTCGAGGCGCTATCTGAAGCCCTAGCGGCTGAGGAACTGACTGCGCTGCGCTCCACGGTGAATAGGGATGATGTGATACTCGACAAAAGATCCAAGTCCACCTCCTTTAAACCGGTGGACAAAATAGTCAAATTCCGGGTCCATCCAACGGACCCCAATAAAACAGCTTCCATCGGGGCACAGTTAAACCCTGATGTAGACGCCGCACTGCGAGAGTTCCTACGAGAGAACTGGGACATTTTCGCCTGGCACCCTTCAGACATGCCAGGAATCCCACGCAGGCTGGCCAAACACAGCTTAAATATCCTAAAAGGATTCAAGCCAGTCAAACAGGCTCTTCGGCATTTTTCCGAACCTAAGAGATAGGCCATGGGAGAGGAACTAGCCAAGCTATTGGAGGCCGGATTCATCAAAGATATAAAACACCCGGACTGGCTAGCAAACCTGGTGATGGTACCAAAGAAGGACAAATCCTGGCGCATGTGCGTTGATTTTAAAGACCTTAACAAGGCTTGCCCAAAGGATCCCTTCCCTCTCCCCCGCATCGATCAAATTATCGACGCTACCGCAGGACATGATTCGTTGTGTTTCCTCGACGCATACTCCGGCTACCATCAAATAAAGATGGCAGAGTCAGACCAAGACGCAACGGCATTCATCACACCATACGGCCCATTCTGCTTCAACACAATGCCCTTCGGTCTCAAAAATGCCGACGCAACATATCAGCGCATGATTCAGACATGTCTGGCAAACCAGATCGGCAAAACAGTGGAGGCATACGTAGATGATGTGGTCGTTAAAACAAGACATGTCGAATCTCTAGTAGAAGACTTGAGGCTATCATTCGGTAACCTCCAAACATACGACATCAAGCTCAACCCGGAAAAATGCGTTTTCGGTGTTCCAGCCGGAAAGCTCTTGGGCTTCATTGTATCCGGTAGAGGAACTGAAGCAAATCCAGCCAAGATCCGAGCTCTGTCACAATTGGATATCCCGAAGGACCTCAAACAAATACAAAAATTAACCGGATGCGTGGCGGCTCTAAGCCGCTTTATCTCCCGCTTGGGAGAAAAGGACCTACCCCTTTACCGCCTCCTTCGGCGCACCGAACTCTTCGAGTGGACGGATGCAGCCACGGCCGGACCCGATGAAATAAAAGCCATCTTGGCAACAAACCCAGTCCTGGCTGTGCCAAACATTGGCAAACCAATGCTATTATACATTACAGCAACCCATCAGGTCGTAAGTGCGGTGCTCATCGTCGAACGAGAAACGGACGGACACAAATTCCCCCTTCAAAAGCCGGTCTACTATGTGTCCACTGTCCTTACTCCATGCAAGGCACGGTACCTGCGTTATCAAAAGATTGCGTATGCGGTATTTATGGCATCCCGGAAGTTGCGACACTACTTTCAATAGTGTTCAATAACAGTAGCCTCGAAAGTGCCACTTAACGATATTATAAACAACTGCGACGCGACGGGATGGATTGAAAAAATGGGCCATTGAGCTCCTCCCGTTCGACATAACTTACAAGCCACGGCGAGCTATCAAGTCGCAAGTCTTGGCCGACTTCGTCGCAGAATGGACGGAGGCCGAACTCCCTAAAGAGTACGGCACATATTCAAACTAGGTCATGCACTTCGACGGCTCCAAAATGTTGGCCGGTCTAGGGGCTGGCGTCGTTTTGACGTCCCCCACAGGAGACACAGTTCAATACGTACTCCAGATAATGTACACAGACTCCAACAACGCAGCCGAATATGAGGCCCTTTTACATGGTCTCCGGATGGCAGTATCCATGGGCATTCAACGCCTAGAGGTGCGCAGGGACTCAAACCTCGCAATATCCCAAATAAATGGAGACTTTGATGCCAAGGAACCAAAAATGGCAGCTTATCGCAACGCCGTCCTAAAAATGTCAGATCGGTTCGAAGGGCTCGAATTTCACCATATAGCCCGGGAAAATAATCAGGCGGCAGATGTCCTGGCACGCATCGGCACAGAACGCGATGTAGTCACCCCCAACATCTTCTTGGAAAGGCTGTTCAAGCCGTCCGTAGTATGGGAAGGGGAACCTGGCAATAACAGCCCGGACCCAACCGCACTGCCCGACACCGAACACTGACATAATTGGAGGCTCTGCCAATGAAATAACACCTTCAGCCCACGTAATAATGGTCGTCATCACCCTGTGGACAGAACCATTCCTCGCCTACCTTACCAGGCAGGAACTCCCCGAGGACCAAAATGAGGCACGCTGCATAGTGCGGCGATCTAAAGCCTATAAAGTCCATGAGGGAGAGCTTTATAAGAAAAGCACTACCGGAGTCCTTCAAAGGTGCATCTCCGAAGAGGAAGGGCGGAACCTCCTGGCTGAAATTCATGTCGGACTCGGCGGTCATCACGCTGCAGCTCGGTCCCTTGTAAGAAAGGCCTTCCGTACAGGCTTTTATTGGCCGATGGCCCGGGCAGACGCCCAGGACTTAGTCCAACGATGCACCGGTTGCCAGCTTTTTGAAAACCAAAGCCATATGCCACCCACCGCCCTCCAAACTATCCCCATCACTTGGCCCTTCGCAGTCTGGGGGCTTGACATGGTTGGACCCCTTAAAGGCGGAACCCACAAGAAAAAATACTTACTGGTCATGATGGATAAGTTCACCAAATGGATAGAAGCCAAGCCTGTTAAGACGGCCGAATCTGGACCGGTGATAGACTTTATATCCGGGGTTGTACACCGTTACGGCGTCCCCCACAGCATCATCACTGATAACGGCACAAACTTTAAGGCCGACAAGGTAAAAATCTGGCGCGAAAACATGGGCATCAAGCTCGATTATGCTTCCGTCTATCACCCACAAACTAACGGCCAGGTCGAACGTGCAAATGGTCTTATCATGAGCGGCACCAAACCCAGATTAGTGCGGTCCCTTAAGGAATCTAATACGAACTGGGTAGAGGAGCTCGACTCCATACTCTGGGGGCTGCGGACCACGCCAAATCGCACCACCGGATACACACCATTCTTCATGGTGTACGGCGCAGAGGCAGTTTTGCCCTGCGACATAATTCATGACTCACCTCGAGTGCACATGTACGAAGAAAGAGAAGCCGAGCTCGATCGGCAGGACAGTTTGGACGCCTTGGAGGAAGAGTGTGATGTGGCAAAAGCCCGTTCCGCATTCTATCAACAGCAGGCTCGAAGATACCAAAGCAGAGAAGTACGGGCCAAAAATTACAATGTTGATGAATTAGTTCTACGTCTGCCGGACAAGAAAAAGTACAAACTCAAGCCCAAGTGGGAAGGTCCCTTCATAATTGACCAAGTCTTGACTGGTGGAGTGTACCGCCTGCAAGATGCATTGGATAACCGACTCGAGCCGAACCCATGGAACGCAACCCGTCTCCGAAGATTCTACGCCTAGCGCCAGACTCTGTGTTCGTCTCCTTCCTCTGTCCATTTTTTATATACTTTCTGTCTTACATTTCTCTCCTTCTCCCCTCTCTCTCTCTCTTATAGCCTTTAAAGGCTCATACAGTGATGTGCTATCCGTGCTCATTAAACCTGGGGGCTTCTTTAAACAGAAGCTTATTTATATGGGCTTCATACCCAACACATGTGTCACACTTCCGCATGTACCTTTTATTCACCATTATATGCATCGATATGACTTAAGTTTTGGCCAAGCTGGGTTGCTTGGCTCCTGTGCTTACCCCTACGTTCCCGATTGTTCGGCTAGGTGGTAAAGGGAGCACCTCCTCGATTGTTACTGTCGGGTCAGCCGGATGTGTACCTCAGACTGGGTGAAGCCGAAAGCTAGCGTTCTTAAGGGAATATTCGGTCGATGAACTAAAGATGATCTTTTTTTCACTTATTTATCTATACGCCCCCAGATGTTTTTCCTGCGTCTTTTTTCGCAGAATGGACATGCACTTTAGGGCATGCCTCCCAGGGAAAGGAACCCCTAACAGAACTATTCTCCCTGGAAGATGTTTCTTACTAACCATGTAATATAACATAACTAGTTGGGCACTTGTCTGTTCAAGCACTAATGACCCCTACGCCTGATCTCCATGCATACCCCGGTTCTTATATAACCGCGAGGGTATTCGGACACACTCCGGACCGTCAGGTCCCGAGGTTGAAGCGAAAAGGTCGGCCATGACAAATGATCTACAATCCGGCTAGAAGGCATTACACATGTCAATTATAATTCATAGTCAATCTGACTGATTGTATTCCTCTTCAATACCATCTAACAGGCTGTCTAGTTTACAGTCCTGTTGGGAATACTTTGCGGCCAATTCTACTTGGCCGTATACTAAGCTCACAGGGATCTCCTTCCCATCGGGCCCCACGGGTCCGACCTCGGCCATGTGGTTTGGGTCAGCCTTTGTGTACCGCGTCTTCACCATGGCCCAGGCCTCCCTGGCGCCTTGACGGCAGGCCGACATCTTCCACAATCGGAAGCGCCGCCGCGCTCCCTTCAGCTTCTCTACAAGCTCTCCAAGGCCTTCGAGCATGGAGACGGATGGACACAAGGCCTGGGCGACGCTTTGCATCACCTGCCGAACTCGCTCGTGCAGTTGTGAGAGCTCAGGAAGAAGGTCACCTGTAGAACCGGGCATTTCCTCTGCAGGACGACCTGTTAGCATACCTACAGACATTACTCTGTTATTCGACTTCCTCGCCGAACTCTTTTTTCAAAGTTCGTTTAAGCACTTACTATATATGTCGCGTCGAAGCCGCTGATTCTCCTTCATGGTGTCCAACAGCTGGGCACGAGCATCCTTCAGTTCAACGCCCAGCCTGGTGTTGGCATCTTGGAGATCGTTCTTCTCCCGCCTCACCTTTGTCAGCACGCTCGCACTAGCCTTCAGCTGGCATCGGAGTTGTTGCTCTTTCGGATTTAATCCGGCGCCATCTGCAATTTCATTTGTCAGATTTGCACCCACGCTGCACTTCGCAAAATACTTATCTTTCGAAGCGTATATTACCAGAGGGGGTCTCCTTGGGCTCCCCTGCCACGGCTAGTGCAGCCTCAAGTTGGGATTTGCACTCTTCCAGCTCCTGGGACAGTAGGGTATTCTTTTCTGTAAGAACCTGCATAACAAATGATACTTAAATCAGTTATTCTAACTGTTTCAAGTCTCGGGGGCTACTGGTATATATATAATTACCAAAATTTTCTTACACGTATGTCTTTTACATATTACTCCATGGCTCTGGCTAGACCATTTTGAGCGGCACGGAGGTACGCATCTCCCGAATTGAAGGCATCCAATGCCTCTTGGGAGAAACAAGCGTCGCGAAGAACTGTCCGGCGACGCCTGTGGTTCATGGCACTCTCCACCTCGTAATTGGTGGTAGACAGCCTGTCCGCATCCTCTGTTGGAGGAGCGTCCGATGTGCGCCTCGTGTTCGCCTCCGCTTCCGGACCAGGCTTTGGAGCCTGGCTGGTGGAGGCGCGATTGGCAACCTCTCCGGATATAGTCCGGCGAGGTCTCTTCATCCTGAAGAGAGCACGAGCGTTAGTATGCCTTGAAGGAATAACACCTGGGAATAAGATGGCCCGCTATACCTTTGCACTGGTGTCTCAGTCCGTACTGCACTTCTTTTCAGCCCATGGGGCCTTGCCGCCCCTCGTTGGCTAGTCGCCGCAGACTCGGCCTCCCATCTCAAGGACCTCCCCTGCAAAACACGGTTGTCATACGGCAATCGAAAATACGCGAGGATAGATCCCTTTTCAAAGTGCTGGGACTTCGGTCTCAGTTACCTATGAGGCTGGAGTAGCCCTGGGTAATCGGCCGTGATGGCCACCAAGGCGTTGTCCTTGCTCAATTGATGAAACACCCCATCAATCAGCTCCACAGATAAGCCCGGATCCTCTTGAGAGGCCGGGTCGAGGGACCGTCCCGGATCCTCGGGTTGTGGAGGAGGGCTGTTTATTTCTTTAACAGCCTGGCGCAGTTCCTGCGTTGAAGTCATTAGAATGAATATTTAATGATGGGAATATAAAACGGATGGGCAAGTAAAAGTGTCCACTTACCCAACTTGGGGGATTATACATAGAAAATCCACCCTGTGGGTTGACGCGGAGAAATTCCTCCTCTTCCCCCTTGTACAAAGCGGACAAGGTCTTTATTAGAGTGGCAGCCGAATCCGGCCCCTTACGGCCGTGGCAGGTGGCATCGTCCTCCCTGTTGAAGTTCCACATGGGGTGGCCTCTATACTAGAGCGGCTGCACCCCTCGCATGATGCATGCGGCCATGACCCCGATCATGGTCAGTCCGGAATGGGCTAACAATCTTATCCGGCCCATCAGGTAAAGAACGTCCTTGTCGCTCTCCCTCTGAGGGCTCCGTGGACGCCAGCTTAGGCGCTTCTTTAGGGGAGCACTGTCGAACTCGGGGAGGCCGATCCGGACAGGATCCGGCAGCGGGACGTCCTCTATATAAAACCATTCCGAAGGCCAGTCCTCGGACGCCTTCTTTGGGGTTCCGGATAGATATCCGGTCCCGGCGATGCGCCACACTTAGGCTCCGCCCACTTGATATATTGACCCCTTCTGAGAACGGGGCACAACGCAGAATAGCCTTTTCCACAGCGCGAAATGAGCCTCGTAGCCCAAAAACAGCTCGCAAAGGGCTACGAAGCCCGCGATATGCAATATGGAGGCAGGCGTGAGGTTGTGCAGCTGGAGGCCATAGAACTCCAGGAGCCCCCGGAGAAATGGATGAATTGGAAATCCGAGCCCTCTTATTAAGTAAGGGACAAGGCATACCCGCTCTCCTTTGGAGGGATTGGGGGCGCTCTCCGCTTGCTCTCCGCCATTATAGGTGGCAAGTCCGGCTCGAACCGGGACCATATAGGCCGGGGGGAGAAATCCCTTGTCTGGAGCGTCGCTAGCTCGCTGTGCGGGATGGAGCACCTCTTGCAATCTCCAGGCTGAGGGCTGGAAGGGCGAGAGGAGGAGCTGCAGCAGCTGGCCATGATAGAATGGACCTCTGTCGGATACGCTTTGATGAATACTCGCGGAGGGGAGAAGGTGTGCTTTGGATCTAAATCCTCGTCCCCTTAAATAGGCTGCTCATTCACGCGACTAGGGGTGTAAATATAAAGAAAACACCCTGACTTTTCGTATTCGTTTGACACGTGGAAGACGGCCATTATTGGGCATAGAAGCCAAGGAGCACTACATTTACAAGAAACCGGACACTATTCAACAGGTACACAGAATTTGGAGGAGAACCCGCCTTGCAATGCCGAAGACAATTTGCGCGCCGGACTCGTCGTCATTGAAGCCTGGTTCGGGGGCTACTGAGGGAGTCCTGGATTAGGGGGTGTCCGGATAGCCGGACTATACCTTCGGCCGGACTCCTGGACTATGAAGATACAATTGAAGACTTCATCCCGTGTCCGGAAGGGACTTTCCTTGACGTGG